>NW_028225186.1:23227706-23526313 GCF_052327205.1 Somniosus microcephalus | reverse complement strand
TCCGGAGAGCACAAAGTTTCCTGTAGTTATAAAACATTTTTGGTAAATCTTTCTATAACATACATTTGACAACCTCACCAATCTTTTTATTAAAAAAGGGGTCCTCACCTCTCAGTGTGTTGTATCACAAACAATGGCAGCCGCTTGCTTTTCAGTGGAAAGATTAGGCCCCGCCCACACAGTCGAATGACTGTCTCAGTCACCAGGTCCCGATTTGGAGCACAGAAGCCCCACCATCTCTATGTTCCTGTACTGAGATGGCCGCACATGCACTCTGTTACACACTGAATCAAAATGGCGTCACACTGAATCTTTTCACCCTCCTTGATAAGATGGGCTGCCGTTAACCTGGGGCTGTCAACAGAAGAAATTTCCTCAGATGCAAAAACAGGATCTTCAGATTATTATTCGGGGCTTGTGACCCCAGTTGCTTATGCACCCTCTCCCCTCTGCCAGTGTTTCTCTCTGTCTAGGCCAGGAGCCTGTGTCTAGAGTTGCACTGCTGGCAGTTGGAGAAGCCTAGGCCCCGGGCCTGGAAAAATGGTGAAAAGTAGGAGAATTATAAAGGTTAGAGAAAAGTTTTACAATTAATTAACTTTTTTTAAAAACAATTTGTGTTTTAAAAGCAACTTCCTTTTTGCTGGAAATGTAGATTTGAAAGAAACACGCAGAAAGCGGGATAAAGAAATGAAAAGTTAGGAATCAAGATGGCGGCGACTCACCTCGGTTCAGAACGATAAGGCCCGCCCACACCCGCACCGATTGGTTGAGCATCAGGTCACCGAAGTGTAGGATTGGTCAATCGTCCCATCACTCGACTGTAGGAGGGCCCACCCGCACACGCCAGGAACCCGGCGTACGATTGGTCGACCTCGACGTCACTCTATTGCTAATGAGCGGATAATGAGATGCTAATGAGCGGAATTTTGAACGTTTTTTGGATACCGCGGGCGCAATTTTTGTCTGGCCGAAACATAAATACGCTTACGACCGTTTTGGAATCGTAAGCTTTCTTTTGATATAACGCACGTGTAGATACGCTCTATAGCTTTAGAGTGCATAGCCGGACAGACACACACCAAAGGACAGACAGACAGTCAGACAGACAGACAGATGTATCCGTTTCTATATATAGACTAGTAGGAGTGCCCGGCGGTGCCGAGGCTTTTTCGAGGGCATGTTGTTGTTGGAAGAGAGAGAGAGAGCGACTGGGGGGAAGAGAGAGAGCGACTGGGGGCAAGAGAGAGTGCTACCGGGGGGAAGAGGAGAGAGCGACTGGGGGGAAGAGAGAGAGCGACTGGGGGAAGAGAGAGAGCAACTGGGGGAAGAGAGAGAGAGAGCGACTGGGGGGAAGAGAGAGAGAGAGCGACTGGGGGAAGAGAGAGAGCGACTGGGGGGGAAGAGAGAGAGACTGACGGGGCGGAAGAGAGAGAGCGACTGGGGGGAAGAGAGGAAAGCGACTGGGGGGAATAGAGAGAGCGACTGGGGGAAGCAAGAGCGACTGGGGGGAAGAGAGAGCGACTGGGGGAAAGAGATAGCGACGGGGGGAGGGGGGGAAGGAGGAGGCGGGTGAGGAAAGGGGGAGGGGGAAGAACGGGGAGGGTGGGGGAGGGGGGAGGAAGGGGGAGGGGGAAGAAGGGGGAGGAAGTAAGAAGGGGGGAAGAAGTGGGAGGGGGAGGGGGAAGTGGGAAGAAGGGGGAGGGGGAAGGGGGTAGAAGTGGGAGTGGGGATGGGGGAAGAAGTGGGATGGGGAAAAAAGGGGGTGTGGGGAGAATGGGGGTGTGGGGAAGAAGGAGGAGGGGGAAGAAGGGGGAGGCGGGAAGGTGGGGGAGGGGTGAAGAAGGGGGAGAGGGGGAGGGGGGGAAGGAAGGGGGGAGAGGGGGGAGGGGGGGAAGAAGGGGGAGAGGGGGGAGGGGGGAGAAGGGGGAGGGGGGGAAGAAGGGGGAGGGGGGAAGAAGGGGGGAGGGGGAGGGGCGAGGGGTAGGAGGGGGGAGGGGGAGGGGGGGAATGAGGGGGATGGGGGAGAAGGGGGGAGGGGAGCACCCCGTCAGCACGAGCCGCTCCCCCCCGCCTCCCGCGCCCCGCCCCACCGAGCCACGCCCCCGAAATCCTTAGCCCCGCCCTCCGATCTCCCGAGCCCCGCCCCCCCGCCCTCCTGAGCCCCGCCCCCCCGATCTCCCGAGCCCCCGCCCTCCTGAGCCCCGCCCCCCCGATCTCCCGAGCCCCGCCCCCGATCTCCCGAGACTCGCCCCCCCCGATCTCCCGAGGCCCGCCCCCCCCGATCTCCCGAGGCCCGCCCCACTCCCCCCAATCTCCCCGAGGCCCAGCCCCCCCATCTCCCAAGGCCCCGCCCCCCCGATCTCCCGAGGCCCGCCCCCCCTATTTCCCGAGGCCCCGCCCCACCCCACCGATCCCCCGAGGCCCCGCCTCCGATCTTCTGAGCCCCCGCCCCACCGATCTCCCGAGCCCCGCCCCCCCCGATCTCCCGAGGCCCACCCGATCTTCCGAGGCCCGCCCCTTCCGATCTCCCGAGGCCTGCCCCCCCGATCTCCCCGAGGCCCGCCCCCACCACTCCCCGATCTCCCGAGGGCCCGCCCCCCCAGATCTTCCGAGCCCCCCCCCGATCTCCCGAGGGCCCGCCCCCCCCGATCTCCCGAGGGCCCGCCCCCCCGCCGATCTCCCGAGGCCTCCCCCGATCTCCCGAGGCCCGCCCCCCCGATCTCCCGAGACCCCCCCCGAATCTTCCGAACCCAGCCCCCCCCGATCTCCCAAGACCCCTGCTCCCCCCCGATCTCCCGAGGCCCGCCCCCCCCGATCTACCGAGCCCCGCACCCCACCCGAGCTGGCTTCAAGAGCATTGAGAGAGACGGCGCCACGCAACCTACCGCGAGAGGCCGGACCAGACTCAAGTCGCACGCGCTGACTCCTGCCCCACCAACCTTTACTAAGATGGCGGTGGTAGCGATGCTCGGCTGAGGCCCGCCACTCCAGCCTTCACAAAGGTGGCGGTGATCGGGGACCGCTTGTTGACTGGGGCCGGGAGGGTGCCTAGCTCGGGCGTGGTTGCGGAGGAGATGCCGAGGCTTCGAGGCCTACAAAAACGGTGGAAGGAAGGAAAATTATAGAGGTTAGATGTACAAATTAATTAACTTATTTTAATAACAATTTGAGCTTTAAAAGCAACTTTTTTTTTTGCTGGAAATGTATATTTGAAAAGAAAGACACAGAAAGCGGGAAAAAGAATGGAAGCAAGATGGCGGCTACTCACCTCGGTTCAGAACGATAAGGCCCGCCCACACACGGTCGACCATCAGGTCACCAAAGTGTAGGATTGGTCATTCATCCCGTCACTCGACTGTAGAAGGGCCCGCCCTCACGCGCCAGTAACCCAGCGTACGATTGGTCAACCTCGACGTCACTCTATTGCTAATGAGCGGATAATGAGATGCTAATGAGCGGAATTTTGACCGTCTTTTGGATACCACGGGCGCAATTTTTGTCCGGCCGAAACTTAAATATGCTTACCGCCGTTTTGGAATGGTACGCTTTCTTTTGATGTAACGCACGCATAGGTACGCTCTATAACTTTCGAATGTATAGCTGGACAGATGCACACTGAAGGACAGACAGACAGACAGACAGACAGATGTATCCATTTATACATATAGGTAATATCTCCACACTCTATCTCTGTCACCCGCTCTCTCCCAGAGTACATCTAATAATCTCTCCTCTCTCTATCTCCAACTATCTGTCCTCCATCTCTGTAACCCTCTCTCTCGCTCTATCAATATCTAAGAATCGCCCCACTCTCTGTCTCCATCTATCACTCCGCTATCTGTGTCTCTTTCTCTCTCTCTCCCTATCTATATCTAATTTTTCTCCTCTCTCTTTCTCCATCTAACTGTCCTCTATCTCCCTCTAACAATTTTTATCTAATCATCGTACGTTGCTCTACCTCAATCTAACTCTCCAATATCTCTGTCACACTCTCTCTTTCGATCTATAACTAATAATTTCTCCTCCCTCTATCTCCATCTCTCTCACCTCATTCTCTGTCACCCACTCTCTCTCCCTATCAATATCTAATTATCTATCCTCTTCCTATCTCCATCTATTTCTCCGCAATCACTGTCACCCTCTCTCTCTTCCTGTCTACATGTAAATCTCTCCTCTCTCTTTACCATTTATCTCTAATCTATCTCTGACACCAGCTCATTCCCTTAACTATATTTCAAAATCGCTTCTCTCTCTGCCACCAACTATATCACCTCTATCACTGTCATCCTGTCTCTCTACCTATCTACATCTAATAATCTTAGTTTTCCTTATCTCCATCCATCTCTCCTCCATTTCTGTCACCTTCACTCCACATCTATAATTAATAATTTCTCCTCCCTCTATCTCCATTTAACTCTCCTCAATCTCTGTCACACTCTCTGCCTTTCAATATCTTATAAACTCTCCTCATTCTATCTCCATCTCTCTCTCCTCTCTCTCTGTCACCCTACTCTCCCTATCTATATAGAGAATTCCACTCTAAGTCACACACCATCCTGACTTAGAAGTATATCGCCGATACTTCAATGCTGTTGAGTCAAAATCCTGGAACTCTGCCCTATCTGCACTGTGGGAGTACCTTCACCACACGGACCGCAGCAGTTCAAGAAGGCAGCTCAGCACCATCTTCTCAAGGGAAATTCGGGAGTGGCAATACATGCCGGCCTTGCCAGTGGAGCCTACATCCCATAAACTAATAAATAAAATCTCTCCTCTCTGTGTCTCTATCTATCTCTCCTCTATCTCTGTCACCATCTCCCTCTACCTATCTATATGAAATAAACTCTCCTGTCTCTATCTCAATCCAACTCCCCTCTCTCTCCATCACCAACTCCCTCTCCCTTTCCAGTAATCCCTCCTCTCTCTATCTCCATCTATCACTCCTCCATTTCTGTCAACCTCTCTCATTCCCTAACTATATCTAATAATCTCTTCTCTCCCTACTGTAGAAAGGGGAGAGGAGGGGTGTTTTTGTCCCTGCGGTTTATGTCTGGCCAGTCAGGCGTATCTGAGCTGCTTCCGGCCCCGTGCAGTTTCGAATCGTTTCCCTTTCTTGTTCTGACTGCCGGAATTATTCAGTAGTGATATAGACAAAACGAGACACGTGGTTGTGTGCAAAGAAGACCAACGTTTATTGAAAATGAAAAATAAATTGCTATACAGTGAAAATGATTATGAATACAGATCACTGGCACACTGCTACTTAAAGAGAAGGAGAGAAAACGGACACATCGAGAGAAAATTGGCTAAAATGACAAGTTAACAAAATTCCCCTTAACTCCCACATTTTATACCTATCCAGTTTGCCTTGTAATGGGCCAGAAAGTTATGTGCTCCGTGCCCTAGCGGTGTGCCTTGGATTCTTCACTGCCTGAAGTAGATACCCCAGCAATTCAAAAGTAACTGCTGCTAATCCACTTCTTTGGGCGGGCTGTGACAGTCCTCCTGAATGCAGTTCACTGGAGGCGAGGCGGTAGATAGAGAGAATGGCTTCCTGAGGGTCTATTTTTATACCCATTGGGAGCCCTTATCTTCGCACCCAAATCTGGATGCATCTGGGCTGCACGAAAGGGACCAATCTGTCCCCATTGCGTGTAATGGGTTTGAATGCGTTTCCCATTCGTTTAACTGGTTTGAATGGAGCTGACCAGTTTTAAAATGTCACGTTGATTTATCGAGTGCTGGACAAACAAATCCTTAATTGTACAGTCAACAGTGCTTGCGAACAAGTGTAAACAATCCATTGTCTTGTGGTTGCATTCCAACTGCAATTGATTGACAGCTTTAAGTACTTGTCAAGAGCTCAACACTGTAGCGAGCTCGTGTATACAAAGTCCTTTGTTTCGTATTGAAAACTTTCTAAAACGCAGTTGATTGACAGTTTCAAGTACTTCAACATATTCACACAGGCTGTTATTATTTTCAATCCTCTTGTCAGCCAGTAATGGGAGGTATTCAGAAAGGCTGCCTTTCTCCTTTGCCACGAGGCCTGACAGCCATCTTTGATGCCCTGGATTTGTAAGGTACATTCCAACCAGATTTTCTTTAATCAAATAATCTTGGGGGGCTGCCGAAATTTTCCGAAATTTTGCGAATCTTACCGATCCCCCTTGGATACTAAAGCTTGCTTGCAGTATCCTCTTTAAACGTGAGCAAGAATTTCTGACTCCCACAAACAACCTTCGCTTATACTTATCTATATCTATCTCTGATCCCCCGACACCTCCATCCCCCTTACCCAGAGAGAATCACAGTAAACGGTAGGCATCGATCGATAGAAAAACATGAGTAGTTACAATAATTCAAGCATGGAGGAGGTCCAATGCTCCTGCATCACTGATTATTTACAATAATTCAAGTATGGAGGGTTTCAATGCCCCTTCACCACTTGTGACATAGTTTTAACACGATACAGCACCTTTAATGAGATTAACACCAAGCCAAAACATATCTGCTAAAAATACAAACGAATCTGCTATCACTCATGATTCGTTACATATCGGTCTTATTGACTTCCGAAAAGTCAAATTTACAGAGCTTCTGAAACATATTTTCTTGACGTGCCGATTCGTATCCTCGGGCACTGGAGGGAGGCCTCACCATACGTGAAGCCGGACTCTCTAGACTATTGGATTGACTTGGATGCCAGTCATTTTGGCTAGCTCCCCTCGTGGGCATCTGCCTCCTGCAGACCCCTCCCTTCGTGGGCTAGGGGTGCTCCCTTCCCCGAGCATCCAAAGACCCGATGGTCCTCCGCACCTTTCGAAACTCTGAAAAAGGCTAAACAATAGCATCTAGACAGGTCCCCTGGCTCGGGTAATGTGATCAGGTCCCGCGACCTCGGCTCACATAGACAACACTCTGGAACGGTTCCATACTTAAAACTTATACTTTAATACTTAAGCTACCGGATTGCAAAATAAAATTAAAATTAACACACTCTAACGTAATCCTCTATACACATTGCTTGAACAAAGCTATATATACGCATCGCCCATCTCCGGGCGGCCAGCCTAATCCCTGTTAGGACTGTTGCAGGCTGCTCCTTGCGGCATGGCTGCACTGATCTCAACTTTTAGTCCCTCGCAGCTCATGGCTGCTGGTTGGGGACCTCTGTCTATTGGCTTCTCCCTGAATCGGGAGACTGCCCTTTAAACTGGAAAGCTGGTGACCAGAATTTCCTGGGCTGGGGTACCCGAAGAGACCTCCTAGGAAGTGTCGCTGGTGGGGCTACCCTGGCGACCAGACGCTTAGCTCGGGTCACAGTCCTTGCTGGCTGGGGACCTTCTCCCTCAGGTCCCTCTCTTCGCAAACCTGGGCTGGGGATGTGCAATCGCTCGCCACGGGCTGCCGGTGGCTGAGAGTCTTCCCCTTCAGTTTAAAACCTGGTTCAGGCTCCTCCCCGGAGTCCCATAAGAGAGGGGGAGTGTCCTGAACAGTGGGCGGAATGGCTCCTCCCCTAACGCAAGCCACAGCCCCTGCCTGTGCAGCCTGTGAGCGTGTACTCGCTGCAGGCTGAGGGTTTCTAATCTCAGGTTCAATCCCAGCTGCCTGTTTACCTGCCTCCGGTGTAAGCAATTAACACTGTTTAATATAACTAGCAGCCTGCCAGAAACCCTGTTCTGAATTATTTCTCCTTACGAGGGCAGCCTTAAAGGCGGAATCTTGGGCTTGGACAAGCTTTTTGTCTGGGGCCGAAGCTATCCCCTGTGTGCCTCCCTTGTCCCTGATTGCAGCTACCGGGCCTGCTCTACAGGGGTCCCAGAACTCTCCTTCCCTGTCCGCCTGCTTGGCCACCTCGTCGATGTTTTGGTTACCCTCCCATGTGATGTGGAGGGATCCTAATCATATGACGAAAGGTTTTGACCTTTCCCCAGCCTGCTTGTGCTCTGTGGGTCCCATTAAGCTAAATGGGACCTTGCTAGACCGGAGTGAATTGGTCAGGTCTTCCGAATGGACCACCGTGCTGGAAGCTCCAGTGTCCATCGAATCTCTCCCCTGCACCGTCTTCACCCCCAGGTTAACATATGGTCTGCTCCCCTCAGCATTTGCGCAGGGACACAGGTCGACAGGCTGCGCTGGCTCTAGTCATTGCTGGGAGTTGGATGGGGCAGACGGGGTCAAAGCACCGGTGCTGGCTGCAACTCTCCCCTGGCCAGTCAGAAGAAACTGCATTGCCTCCAATAGTGACTCGACCGAGGCGGGGGGAATTCCTGTCTCTTCCTTTTGGACTGTGTCTGTGGGATTCTTCCGTTGTTTTCCTTCCAAGGATTGCTACAATCCTTGCGCCAGTGGCCGTCCTTCCCGCACACATAACAATTTAACTTAGCCTGGGTGGGACGGTTCCCCTCCTGGTGCCTCTGCTTCCTACTCTGGCGCCCAGTTTTAACCTCATGGTCTTTTCCCTTGGGTTGGGGCGTCTCGAGACACCTCATGTTTCTAAAAGCTACTGTGAGCCTGCGGATCACCGCTTCTTCAGTGATCTGTGGGTTTCGGGGGTCAAAGCAAGCTGCGAACTGGGCTTGGATCTGGGGTATGCTGTTTGTCATAAGACAATGGAGCCAGTGAGTCAATTGGACTGGTTTCAGTGATGCCCGCCCTGGAATTCCCGGGCATGCACTCCAGTAGACTGATCACAGCCTGTCTGCGAACGCCTGCGGGGACTCCCCTGGGAGCTGCACCGCTCTTTCTACCCGGGCAAACGTACTACCATCGTTGAGTCCCATGGCCTCCAGTATCTCATTCCTCAGATCCTCATAATCATTCTGCCCACTTTAGAACTCGCCAGATAGGGCCTGGAGGAGACCACCTCCCAGGTAAAACAGCAGAATTTTAGCTTGCTCTGCATCATCGCAGTCATTGACAAAAGCTGCTTGTTCTATCTCCCTGAAATGCAGAGAGGGGTCTCCATTTTAGTGAGCGTGGGGATGTGGCTAATCATGGCACTGAGCTGTTGGGTGCCATACAGCACCACAATCTGATTCTGGATGGCCCCTGGATCTTCGTCATCAACGGGCGGACCGTACCTCCGTTGGCGGAGGTGTTACACTGGTCCTGGTCCCGGCCTGTCTAGCGGGGCCTGCTGTGCTTCCTCTACCACCTCATCCTCCACCCCGCTCGGTGCCAGAGCTCCTGAAAGCTCAGAGCTATGGTTGGTGGTCGTGGGACCTCTGATTCCCTAACCAACTTTGTTCTGGGTGTTGCCTGTGGGCAGTTCTATTTGGGTTGCCGGATAAGTCCAACTGGTCTACCTTCGGGCTGATAAGACATATCATCCCCTTTGCCCTCTTTAAAGCCATATTTAAGCTTTCTATCTCTTCCCTACAGGGGTCATGATGTGCTTCCTCAAACCCTTGGTCGCAGGCCAGCTTATACGCTGCCTTTACCTACCTAAACTTTTCCTCCTGCTCTCTTACTTCTTATAACAGGCGGGCTTTCTCCTCCCGCACCCTCATCTCATTAGTCTTAGCCTCTGTAACGAGGCACTTCAGGTACTCTAACTCGTGCCTCGTTTGGCTTTTGTCCTGACTAAACTGGACGACCAGGCTCTCTATTAGGCCTGATGTTCATCAATCTCCATTCCCTTTTCCCAACTGTCTGCTTTAACTTCCCTAAGCTTGCAGGTACCTAACCACAAATCCAAAGTTGTGATAAAAAGAAAACCAATAACTGTTGCTCTCTCCAGACCCAGAACACCGTCTGCTACGTTACATACTGTCACGGACGGTGCTGCCGCAGTTGCCAATTTGTAATGGTTGTTTTTGTTGTTTGTGTCTGGCCAGTCAGGCATATGTCTGCGCTGTTCCAGCCCCGTGCGGTTTCGAATCACTTCCTCTTTATTTCTGCCCGCCGGACTTATTTCAGTAGTGATATAAACAATACGAGACCTGTGGTTGGGTGCAAAGAAAACCAATGTTGTTTTGAAAAAAAGAATAAATTGCAATAGAGTGTAAATTATTATGAATTACAACACACTTTTACTTTAACGGGGAGGAGAAATGAAGACGGACACATCGAGGGAAAATTGACTAAAAATGATCATTTAACAAAATTCCCCTTAAGTTCCCACCCTTTGTACTAATCTAGGTCGACTGAAAATGGGCCAGAAAGTTTATGCTCACCAGTAGACGCCTGCTCCGTGCCCCTGCGGTCTGCTTTGGATTTTTCACCACCCAAAGTAGAGATACCCCATTAATTCAGAAGTAACTGCTGGTATTCCACTTCTTTGGGCGGGCTGTGACGGTCCTCTTGAAGACAGGGCTCCAGATGCGAGGTGGTAGAGAGAGGGAGAATGACTTCCTGAGGGGCTATCTCTATACCCCATTTGGGAGCCCTTATCTTCGCGCCCAAATCTGAATGTATTTGGGTGACAAAAGGGATGAATCTGTCCCCATTGACTGTAATGGCTTTGAATGCGTTTCCTATTCATTTGACTGGTCTGTGAAAGGAGCTGACCAGTTTGAAATGTCCCACTGATTACTCAAGTGCTGGGCAAACAAACCTTAAGTGTTCGGTAAACATTACTCAAGTGTTCATGTAAACAATCCTTTTTCCTGTGGTCACCGCCCAACTGCAATTGATTGACAGCTTCAAGTGTTAAGACCTTGAGTCAACACTGTTGAGGGCTTGTAAACAAAGTCCTATGTTCCGTATTGAAAACTTCCTAAACCGCAGTTGATTGACAGTTTCAAGTACTCAGAGGCTGGTATTTTTTAAAATATTTTGTCAGCCAGTGATGGGAGATATTCAGATAGGCTGTCTTTCTTTTTTGCCACGAGGCTGGTGCAGCCATATTTGATGTCCTGGGTTTTTAAAGTACACTCCAAACTATTTATTTAATCAAATAATTTACGGAGGCTGCCGAAATTTGCGAACATTAGACTATGTAACGAGTTCACAGGGAAAATGCCTGTCCTGCACATTAAAAATATCAGTGAGCGGGTGGCCAATCTGTGAAAGAGGTTCCACAGGGAGATGCCTGTCCTGCACAATAGAAATTTCAGAGAGCGGGAGGCCAATCTCTGTAAGGGGTTCCCCAGGGAGGTGCCCGACTTGCACATTAGAAATTTCAGTGAGCGGGAGGCCAATCTATGTAACGGGTTCCCCTCGGAGGTGGCTGCCCTGCACATTAGAAATTTCAGTGAGCGGGAGGACAATCTATGTAACGGTTTCCCCCGGGAGATGCCTGCCCTGCACTTTGGAAATTACAGAGAGTGGGAGGACCATCTATATAACGGGTTCCCCAGGGACATGCATGCCCTGCACATTAAAAATTTCAGTGCGCGGGAGGCCAATCTATGTAAGGGGTTGCCCAGGGCGATGCCTGCCCTGCACATTAGAAATTTCAGTGACCATGAGACCATTCTGTGCAACAAGTTCCCCAGGGAGATGCCTGCCCTGCACATTACATATTTCAGAGAGCGGGAGGCCAATCTATGTAACGGATTCCCCAGGGAGATACCTCTTCTGCACATTGGAATTTTCAGTGAACGGGAGGCCAATCTTTGGAACGGGTTCCCCAGGGAAATGCCTCTCCTGCACATTAGAAATTTCAGTGTGCGGGACATCAATCAGTGTAACGGGTTCCCCAGGGTGATGCCTGTCCTGCACATTAGAAATTTAAGTGAGCGGGAGACCAATCTACGCAACGGGTTCCCCAGGGAGGTGACGGACCGGCACATTAGAAATTTCAGTGAGCAGGAGGCCAATCTATATAACGGGTTCCCTTCGGAGATGCCTGCCCTGAACATTAGAAATTTCAGTGAGCGGGAAGACAATCTTTGGAACGGGTTCCCCAGGCAGATGCCTGCCATGCACCTTATAAATTTCAGTGTGCGGGAGGCCAATCTATGTTACGTGTTCTCCATGGAAATGTCTTCCCTGTACATTAGACATTTCAGTGAGCAGGAGGCCATTCATAGGTAACGGGTTACCCAGGGAGATGCCTGTTCTGCACATTAGAAAGTTCAGAGAGCGGGAGGCCAATCTATATAACGGGTTCCCCAGGGAGATGCCTGTCCTCTACATTAGAAATTTTAGTGAGCGGTAGGCCAATCTATGTAACAGGATCCCCAGGGAGATGCCTGTCCTTCACATTAGATATTTCAGTGAGCAGGAGTCCAATCTATGTTACGTGTTCTCCATGGAACTGCCTTCCCTGTACATTAGAAAATTCAGAGAGCGGGAGGCCAAACTATATAACGGGTCCCCCAGGGAGATGTCTGCCATGCACATTAGAAAATTCAGTGAGAGGGAGGCAAATCTAAGTAACGGGTTGCCCAGGGCGATGCCTGTCCTGCACATTAGAAATTCAGTGAGCGGGAGGCCAATCTTTGTAATGGGTTCCCCATGGAGATGCCTGCCCTGCACATTAGATATTTCAGTGAGCGGGAGTACAATCTGTGTTACGTGTTCCCAGGGAGATGTCTGCCATGCACATTAGAAATTTTAGTGAGAGGGAGGCAAATCTAAGTAACGGGTTCCCCAGGGAGATGCCTGCCCTGCACATTAGAAATTTCAGTGAGCGGGAGCCCAAATTGTGTAACGTGTTCACAGGGTTGTGCTTGCTCTGCACATTAATAATTTCTGAGAATGGGAGGACAATCAATGTACGGGATTCCCCAGGGTGATGCCTGCCCTGCACAATAGAAATTTCTGTGTGCGGGAGGCCAATCTATGCAACGGGTTCCCCCGGGAGATGCCAGTCCTGCACATTTGAAATTTCACTGAGCGGGTGGCCAATCTATGCAACGTGTTCCCAGAGAGGAGCCTGCTCTGCACATTAAAATTTCAGAGAGCGGGAGGCCAATCTGTGTAATGGGAACCCAGGTAGATGCTTGTCCTGCACATTTGATACTTCAGAGAGAGGGAGGACAATCTAGGTAAGGGGTTCACCAGGGAGTTGCCTGCCCTGCACATTAGACAATTCAGTGAGTGGGAGGCCAATCTTTGTATCGGGTTCCCCAACGTGATGCCTGCCCTTCACATTAGAAATTTCAGTGAGCAGGAGGACAATCTATGTAACGGTTTCCCCCGGGAGATGCCTGCCCTGCACATTAGAAAGTACAGTGAGCGGGAGGTTAATCTATGTAACGGGTTCCTCAGGGTAATGCCTGTCCTGCACATTATTAATTACAGAGATCAGAAGGCCAATCTACGTAACTGGATCCCTCGGGAGATACTTCTCCTGCACATTAGAAATTTCCGTGAGCAGGAGGCCAATCTATGTAACGCGTTCCCCAGGGAGATGCCGGTCCTGCACATTAGAAATTTCAGTGAGCGGGAGACCAATCTATGTAACGGGTTCCCCTGGGAGATGCTTGCCCTGCACATCTGAAATTTCAGTGAGCGGGAGGACAAACTATGTCAGGGGTTGCCCAGAGAAATGCCTGTCCTGCAGATTAGAAATTTCAATGAGGGGGAGGGCAATCCATGTAACGGGGGTTCCACAGCGTGATGCCTGCCCTGAAAATTAGAAATTTCTGTGACCGGGAGGCCAATCTATGTAAAGGAATCCCCCGTGAGATGCCTGTCCTGCACATTAGAAATTTCAGTGAGCGGGAGTCCAATCTATGTAACGGGTTCCCCAGGGAGATGTCTGCACTGCAGATTTGAAATTTCTGTGAGTGGGAGTCCAATGCATGTAACGGATTCCCAGGGAGATGCCTTTACTGCACATTAGAAATTTCAGTGAGCATGAGGTCAATCTCTGTAACGGTTTCCCCAGGTAGGTTCCTGTCCTCTAAGTTAGAAATTTCAGCGAGCGGGAGGCCAATTTTTGTAAGGGGCTCCCCAGGGAGATGCCTGCCCTGCACATTAGAAATTTCAGTGACAGGGAGGCCAATCTATGTATTGGGGTCCCCAGGGAGATGCCTGAACTGAACATTAGAATTTTCAGAGAGCGCGAGGCCAATATATGTAACGGGTTACCAAGGGAGTTGCCTGAACTGCACATTAGATATTTCAGTGACCGGGAGGCCAATCTATGATCGGAATCCCAGGGAGATGCCTTTCCTGCACTTTAGGATTATCAGTGAGCATGAGGCCAATCTACGTAACGGTTTACCCAGGGAGGTGTCTGTCCTCTACATTAGACATTTCAATGAGCGGGGGGCCAATCTATGTAAGGGGATCCCCAGAGAGATGCCTGCCCTGCACATTAAAAACTACAGTGAGCGGGAGGCCAATCTATGAAACGGGTTCCCCAGGGAGTTGCCTGACATGCACATTAGAAATTTCAGTGACAGGGAAGCCATTCTATGTAGCGGGATCCACGGGGAGATGCCTGCACTGTACATTAGAATTTTCAGAGAGCGGGAGGCCAATCTATGTAACGGGTTACCCAGGGAGATGCCTGTCATGCATCATAGAAATTTCAGTGAGCGGGAGGCCAATCTATGTAACGGGTTCCCCCAGGGAGATGCATGCTCTACACATTAGAAATGTCAGTGAGCGGGAGGCCAATCTATGTAAAGGGTTCCCCAGGGAGTTGCCTGTCCTGCACGTTTGAAATTTCTGTGAGTGGAAGGCCAATCTATGTATTGGGTTCCCCAGGGAGATGCCTGAACTGCACATTAGAACTTTCAATGATCGGGAGTCCAATTTATGTAACGGGTTCGCCAGGGAGATGCCTGTCCTGTACATCAGAAATTTCAGTGAGAGGGTGGCCAATCGATTTAAGGCATTCCCCAGTGAGATGCCTGTCCTGCGCTTTAGAAATAACGGTGAGTGGGAGAACAAACTATGCAACGGGTTCCCCTGGGAGATCCCTGTCCTGCACATCTGAAATTTCAGTGAGAGGGAGGCCAACTATGTAAGGGGTTCCCGAGGTGTGATGCCAGTCCTGCACATTATGAATTTCAGTTAGCGGGAGGCCAAGCTATGTAACGGGGTTCCCGAGCGTGATGCCTGACCTGGGCATTAGATATTTCCGTTACCGGGAGTACAATCTATGTAGCGGGTTCCCCAGGGAGATGCCTGCACTGTACATTAGAATTTACAGAGAGCGGGATGCCAATCTATGTAACAGGTTACCCAGGGAGATGCCTGTTGTGCACATTATAAATTTCATTGTGCGGGAGGCCAATCTATGTAACGGGTTCCCCAGGGAGATGCCTGCACTGCACATTAGAAATTAAAGTGAGAGGGAGGCCAATCTATGTAACGGATCCCAGGGAGATGCCTTTCCAGCAAATTAGAAATTTCAGTGAGCAAGAGGTCAATCTATGTAATGGTTTCCCCAGGGAGGTGCCTGTCCTCTACATTAGAAATTTCAGTGAGCGGGAGTCCAATCTATATAAAGGGATCCCCAGGGAGATGCCTGCACTGTACATTAGAATTTTCAGAGAGCGGGAGGCCAATCATTGTAACGGGTAACCCAGGGAGATGCTTTTCCTGCACATTAGAAATTTCAGTGAGCATGAGGCCAATCTACGTAACGGTTTCCCCAGGGACGTGCCTGTCCTCTACATTAGAAATTTCAATGAGCGGGAAGCAAATCTATGTAAGGGGCTCCACAGGGAGATGCCTGCACTGCATATTAATAATTACATTGAGCCGGAGGCCAATCTATGTAACGGGCTCCCCAGGGAGTTGCCTGTCCTGCACATTAGAAATTACAGTGACAGGGAGGCCAATCTATGTAGCGGGTTCCACAGGGAGATGCCTGCACCTTACATTAGAATTTTCAATGAGCAGGAGGCGAATCTATGTAACGGGGTTACCCAGGGAGATGCCTGTCGTGCACATTAGAAATATCTGTGAGCGGGAGGCCAATCTATGTAACGGGTTCCCCAGGGAGATGCCTGCACTGCACATTAGAAATTTCAGTGAGCGGGAGGCCAATTTATTTAATGGCTTCCCAGGGAGATGCCTTTCCTTAACATTAGAAATTTCAGTGAGCATGAGGCTATTCTATGTAACGGTTTCCCCAGGGACGATGCCTGAGCTGCATATTAAAAATTATAGTGAGCGGGAGCCCAATCTATTTAATGGGTTCCCCAGGGAGATCCTGTCCTGCACATTAGAAATTTCAGTGACAGGTTGGCCAATCTATGTAGCGGGCTCACCGGGGAAATGCCTGCAATGAACATTAGAATTTTCAGAGAGTGGGAGGCCATTCTATGTAACGTGTTACCCAGGGAGATGCCTTCCCTTCATATTAGAAATTTCAGTGAGCGGGAGGCCAATCTATGTAAGAGGTTCCCCAGGGAGATGCCTGTTCTGCACATTCGAAATTTCAGTGAGTGGCAGGCTAGTCTATGTAACGGTATCCCCAGTGAGATGCTTTTCCAGCAGATCAGAAATATCAGTGAGTGGGAGGCCAATCTATGTAACAGGTTCTGCAGTGAGATGCTTGTCCTGCACATTAGAAATTTCAGTGAGCGGGTGGCCAATCTATTTAAGGGGTTCCCCAGTGAGATGCCTGTCCTGTGCATTAGAAATAACAGTGAGTGGGAGAACAAACTATGTAACGGGTTCCCCTGGTAGATCCCTGTCCTGCACATCTGAAATTTCAGTGAGAGGGAGGCCAACTATGTAAGGGGTTCCGGAGGGTGATGCCTGTCCTGCACATTATAAATTTCAGTTAGCGGGAGGCCAGGCTATGTAACGGGGGTTCGCGAGCGTGCTGCCTGACCTGGGCATTAGAAATTTCTGTTACCGGGAGTACCATCTATGTAACGGGTTCCCCAGTGAGATGCCTGACCTGCACATTAGAGATTTCCGTGACAGGGATGCCAATCTATGAAGCGGGTTCCCCAGGGAGATGCCTGCACTGTACATTAGAATTTACAGAGAGCGGGATGCCAATCTATGTAACAGGTTACCCAGGGAGATGCCTGTTGTGCACATTAGAAATTTAAGTGAGTGGGAGGCCAATCTATGTAACGGATCCCAGGAAGATGCCTTTCCAGCACATTAGAAATTTCAGTGAGCATGAGGTCAATCTATGTAATGGTTTCCCCAGGGAGGTGCCTGTCCTCTACATTAGAAATTACAGTGAGCGGGAGGCCAATCTATATAAGGGGATCCCCAGGGAGATGCCTGCACTGTACATTAGAATTTTCAGAGAGCGGGAGGCCAATCATTGTAACGGGTCACCCAGGGAGATGCCTTTCCTGCACATTAGTAATTTCAGTGAGCATGAGGCCAATCTATATAACGGTTTCCCCAGGGAGGTGCCTGTCCTCTACATTAGAAATTTCAATGAGCGGGAGGCCAATCTATGTAAGAGGCTCCACAGGGAGATGCCTGCCCTGCATATTAATAATTACAGTGAGCGGGTGGCCAATCTATGTAACGGGCTCCCCAAGGAGTTGCCTGTCCTGCACAATAGAAATTTCAGTGACAGGGAGGCCAATCTATGTAGCGGGTTCCGCGGGGAGATGCCTGTCCTGAACATTAGAAATTTCAGTGAGCAGGAGGGCAATCTATGGAATGGGTTCCCCAGGGAGTTGCCTGTCCTGCACATTAGAAATTACAGTGAGCGGGAGGCCAATCTATACAACGGGTTCCCCAGGGAGATGCTTGAACTAAACATTCGAAATTTCAGTGAGCGGGAGGCCAATCTGTGTAAGGGGTGCACCAGGGTGATGCTGGACCTGCACATTAGAAATTTCAGTAAGTGGGAGGGCAATCTATGTATCGGGTTCCCCAGGGTGATACCGGCACTACACATTAGAAATTTTAGTGAGCTGGTGCCCAATCTTTGTAATGGGTTCCTCAGGGACATGCCTTTGCTGCACATTAGAAATTACAGTGAGCGGGAGGCCAATCTATGTAACGGGTTCCCCAGGGAGATGCCTGTCCTGCACATAAGAAAGTTTGGTGAGCGGGAGGTGAATCTATGGAAGGGGTTCCCACGGAGATGGCTGCACAGCACATTAGAAATTTCAGTGAGTAGGAGGCCAATCTATGTAACGGCTTCCCGAGGGAGAAGCATGCCCTGCACATTAGAAAGTTCAGTGGGTGGGAGGCCAATCTGTTTAACGGGTTACCCAGGGAGGTGCCGGCCCTGCACATTAGAAATTTCAGAGAGCGGGAGGCCAATCTTTGTAAGGGGTTCCGCAGGAAGATGCCTACCCTGCACATCAGAAATTTCAGTGAGCAGGAGGCCAAACAATGTAACGGCTTCCCCATGGAGGAGCCTGTCCTGCACATTAGAAACTTCAGTGAGCGGGAGGGCAATCTGTGTAATTGGGTTCCCCAGGGAGGTGCCGGCCCTGCACATTAGAAATTTCAGTGAGCGGGAGGCCAAACTATGTAGCGGGGTTTCCCAGGGTGATGCCTGTCCTGCACATTAGAAATTTCCTTGAGTGGGAGGAAATCTATGCAACGGGTTACCCAGGGAGATGGCTTTCCAGCAATTTAGAAATTTCAGTGAGCATGAGGCCAATATATGTAACGGCTTCCCCAGGGAATTGCCTGTCCTGCACATTAGAAATTTCAGTGAGCGGGAGGCCAATCTATGTAACGGCTTCCATAGGGAGGTGCCGGTCCTGTACATTAGAAATATCAGTGAGCGGGAGGCCAATCTATGTAACGGCTTCCCTAGGGAGGTGCCGGTCCTGCACATTAGAAATATCAGTGAGCGGGAGGCCAATCTATGTAAGTGGTTCTCCAGGGACAGGCCTGCGCTGAACATTCGAAATTTCAGAGAGCGGGAGGCCAATCTATGTAATGGGTACCCCACGGAGATGCCTGCACTAACCTTAAGAAATTTCAGTGAGCGGGAGCCCAAACTATGTAACGGGATCCCCAGGGAGATGCCTGACCTGCACATTTGAAATTTCAATGAGGAGGAGGCCAATCAATGTAACGGGTTCCCCAGGGATATGCCTGTCCTGCACATTAGAAATTTCAGTGAGCGGGAGGGCAATCTGTGTAATTGGGTTCCCCAGGGAGGTGCTGGCCCTGCACATTCGAAATTACAGTGAGCGAGAGTCCAATCTATGTAACGGGATCCCCAGTGAGATGCCTGCACTAAACATGAGAAATTTGAGTGAGCGGGAGTCCAAACTGTGAAACGGGTGCCCCAGTGAGATGCCTCACCTGCACATTAAAAATATCACAGAGCGTGAGGCCAGTCTAAGTAATGGGTTCCCCAGGGAGATGCCTGTCCTGCACATTATAATCTCAGCGAGCGGGAGGCCAATCAATGTAACGGGATACCCAGGGAGATGCCTTTTGAGCACATTAGTAATTTCATTGTGCGGGAGGCCAATCTGTGTAACGGGTTCCCCAGGGAGATGCCTGCCCTGCACGCTAGAATTTTCAGTGAGCGAGAGGCCAACCTGTGTAAGGGGTTCATCAGGGATTTGCCTGCACTATACTTATGAAATTTCAGTGAGTGGGAGCCCAATCAGCGTAACTGGTTCCCCAGGGAGATGTCTCTCCTGCACATTAGGAATTTCAGTGAGCGTGAGTCCAATCAGTTTAACGGGTTCCCCCGGGAGATGCTTGCACTGTACATTATAAATTTCAGTGAGCATCAGGCAAATCTGTGTAAGGGTTTCCACAGGGAGATGCCGGCACGGCACATTGGAAATTGCCGTGAGCAGGAGGCCAACTTATGTAATGGGTTCGCCAGGGTGATGCCTTTCCTGCACATTACAAATTTCAGTGAGCAGGAGGTCAATCTCTGTAACGGGTTCCCCAGGGAGATGCCTCGCCTGCACATTAGAAATTTCAGTGTGCGGGACGCCAATCAGTGTAACAGGTTCCCCAGGGCGATGCCTGTCCTGCACATTAGAAATTTAAGTGAGCGGGAGGCCAATCTATGTAATGGGATTCCCAGGGAGATGCCTGTCCTGCACATTAGAATTTCTGTGAGAAGGAGCACAAACTATGTAACGGGTTCCCCAGTGAGATGCCTCTCCTGCACATTATAAATATCACTGAGCGGGAGGCCAGTCTATGTAAAGGGCTCCCCAGGGAGATGCATGTCCTGTACATTAGAAAGTTCAGTGAACGGGAGGACAAGCTATGTAAGGGGCTCTACAGGCAGATGCCAGCCCTGCACATTAGAAATTTCAGGGAGCGGGAGTGCAAACTATGTAATGAGTTCCCCAGGGATGTGCCGGCCCTGAGCATTTGAAATTTCAGTGAGCGGGAGGCAATCAATGTAACGGGTTCCACAGCGAAATGCCTGTCTTGCACATTAGAAATTTCAAATGGTGGAGTCCAATCTATGTAAGGGCTTCCCCAGGGAGATGCCTGTCCTGCACATTAGAAATTTCAGTGCGCATGAGGTCAATTTATGTAACGGGTTCCCCAGGGTGATGCCTGCAGTAAACATTAATAATTTCAGTGAGCGTTAGGCCAATCTATGTAAGGGGCTCCGCAGTTATATGCCTGTTCCGCACATTAGAAATTTCAGTGAGTGGGAGGCCAATCTATGTAAAGGGTTCCCCAGGGAGATTAATGTCCACTCGTTAGAAATTTCTTTGAGCGGGAGGCCAAATCATGGAAACAGATTCCCCAGGGAAATGCTTGCGCTGCACATTATAAATTTCAGTGAGTGGGAGGCCAATCTACATAACGTGTTCCCCAGGGAGATGGCTGCATGCACATTAGAACATTCAGTGACCGGGTGCTCAATCAATGCAATGGGTACCCCAGGGTGATGCCTGCACTACACATTAAAAATTTCAATGATTGGGAGGCCAATCTATGTAACGGGATCCCCAAGGAGATGCCTGTTCTGCACATTAGAATATTCAGTGACCGGGAGTCCAATCTATGTAACGGGATCCCCAGGGAGATGCCTGTTCTGCACATTAGAATATTCAGTGACCGGGAGTCCAATCTATGTAACAGGTTCCCCAGGGAGTTGCCTGTCCTGAACATTAGATCATTCAGTGACCGGGAGTCCAATCTATATAACGGGCTCCCCAGGGAGATGCCTGCACTGCACATTAGACATTTCAGTGATCTGGAGGCCAATCTGTGTCCTGGGTTCCCCAGGGAGATGCCTGTCCTGCATATTCGAAATTTCAGTGTGCGGGAGGCTAATCTATGTAAGGGGTTCCCCAGGGAGATGATTGCATGCACATTAGAACATTCAGTGACCGGTAGCCCAATCTATGCAACGGGTTCCCCAGGGAAATGCCTGTCATCCACATTAGAAAGTTCAGTGTTCGGGAGGACAATCTATGTAACGTGTTCATCAGGGAGATGCCTGTCCTGATCATTAGAACATTCAGTGACCGGGAGTCCAATCTATGTAATAGGTTCCCCAGGGAGATGCCTGCCCTGCAAATTAGAAATTTCAGTGTTCAGCGGACCAATCTGTGTAACGGGTTCCCCAGGGAGATGCTTGTACTGCACATTAGAAATTTCAGTGAGCGGGAGGCCAATCTTTGTAACGGATTCCCCAGGGAGATTCCTGTCCTCTCATTAGAAACTTCAGTGAGCAGGAGGGCAATCTAAGTAACAGTTTCCCCAGGGATATTCCTGTCCTCTCATTAGAAACTTCAGTGAGCAGGAGGGCAATCTAATTAAGGTGTTCCCTAGGGAGATGCATGTACTGCACATTAGAAATTTCAGTGATCGGGAGGCCAATCATGGTAACGGATTGCCCAGGGAGATGCTTGTTATGCACATTAGAAATTTCAGTGATTGGGCGGCCAATCTATGCAACGGGCTCCCCAGGGATATGCCTGTCCTGCACCTTAGAACATTCAGTGACTGGGAGTCCAATCTATATAACGGGTTCCCCAGGGTGTTGCCTGTCCTGAACATTAGAAATTTCAGTGATCGAGAGGCCATTCTGTGTACCGGGTTCCCCAGGGAGATGCCTGCCCTTCTTATTAGAAATTTCAGTGACCAGGAGGCCAATCTATGTAAGGGAATCCCCAGGGAGATGACTGTACTGCACATCAGAAATATCAGTGACCGGGAGGCCAATCTATGTAACGGATTCCCCAGGGAGATGCCTGCTCTGCAAAATAGAAAATTCAGTGAGTGGGAGGCCAATATATTTAAGGGGTTCCCCAGGGAGATGCCTGCCCTGCACATTATAAATTTAGTGAGCGGGAGGCCAATCTATGTAACGGGTTCCCCAGGGAGATGCCTGTCCAGCTCATTAGAAATTTCCGTGAGCTGGAGGCAAATCTATGTAAGTGGTTCCCCATGGAGCTGCCTATCCTGCACAATAATATTTCAGTGTGCGGGAGTCCAATCTATGTAAGGGTTTCACCAGGGAGATGCCTGTACTGCACATTAGAAATTTCAGTGAGCGGGAGGCCAATCTATGTAACGGGTTCCCCAGTGAGATGCCTCTCCTGCACGTTAAAAATATCACTGAGCGGGAGGCCAGTCTATGTAATGGGTTCCCCAGGGAGATGCATGTCCTGCACATTATAATTTCAGTGAGCAGGAGGCCAATCTTTGTAACGGGTTACCCAGGGAGGTGCCTTTCGTGCACATTAGTAATTTCAGTGAGCGGGAGGCCAATCTATGTAATGAGTTCCCCAGGGTGATGCCTGTACTGAACATTAGAAATTGCAGTGAACCTGAGGCCAATCTGTGTAAGGGGTTCCCCAGGGAGATGCCAGTCCTGCACATTAGAAATTTCAGTGAGCGGGAGGCCAATCAGTGTAACGGATTCCCCCGGGAGATGCCTGCCCTGTACATTATAAATTTCAGTAAGCGTTAGTCAAATCTATGCAAGGGGTTCCGTAGGGAGATGCCGGCACGGCACATTGGAATGTGCAGTGAGCAGGAGGCCAATCAATGTAACGGGTTCCCCAGGGAGATGCCTGTCCTGCACATTAGAAATGTCATTGAGCGGGACGCCAATTTATGTAACGGGTTCCCCAGGGTGATACCGCCACTACACATTAGAAATTTCTGTGAGCGGGTGGCCAATTTATTTAACGGGATCCGCAAGGAGATGCCGGCCCTGCACATTAGAAATTTCAGTTTGCGGCAGGCCAATTTATACAACGGGTTCCCCAGGGTGATGCCGGCACTACACATTAGATATATCAGTGAGCGCAAGGGCAATCTATGTAAGGGGCTCTCCAGGGTGATGCCTGTCCTGAACATTAGATATTTCAGTTAGCGGGAGGCCAATCAGTGTAACGGGTGCCCCAGGGCAATGCCTGTCCTGCACATTAGACATTTCAGTGAGTGGGAGGCCAATCTATGCAACGGGTTCCCCAGGGAGTTGCCTGACCTGCACATTAGAAATTACAGTGTGCGGGAGACCAGTCTATGAAACGGGTTCCCCAGAGAGATGCCTGTGCTGCACTTTAGAAATTTCAGTGAGCGGGATGCCAATCTATGTATCGGGTTCGCCAAGGAGATGCCTGTCCTGCATAGTAGAAATTTCAGTGAGCGGGAGGCCAATATATGTAACGGGCTCCCCAGGGAGATGCCTGTCCTGCACATTAGAAATTCACTGAGCGGGAGGCCAATCTATGTAAGGTGTTCCCCAGGGAGATGCCAGTCCTGAACATTGGAAATTTCAGTGTGCGGGATGCAATCTATGTAAGGGGTACCCCAGCGAGATGCCTGTCTTGCACATTCGAAATTTCAGCGAGCGGGAGTCCAATCTATGTAAGGGATTTCCCCAGGGAAATGCCTGACCTGCATATTAGATATTTCAGTGAGCAGGAGTGCAATATATGTAACCGGATCCCCAGGGAGATGCCTGTTCTGCACATTAGAAATTTCAGTGAGCGCGATGCCAAACTATATAAGGGGTTCCCCAGTGAGATGCCATCCCTGTACATTGGAAGTTTCACTGACCGGGAGTACAATCCATATAACGCATTCCACAGGGAGATGCCTGTCCTGCTCATTAGAAATTTCAGTGAGCGGGAGACCAATCAATGTAATGGGTTCCACAGGGCGATGCCTGTCCTGCACTTTAGAAGTTCCAGTGAGCGGGAGGCCAATCTGTGTAAGGGGTTCCCCAGGGAGATGCCAGTCCTGCACATTAGAAATGTCAGTGTGCGGGAGGCCAATCTATGTAAGGGGTTCACCAGGGAGATGTCTGTACTGCACTTTAGAACATTCAGTGAGTGGGAGGCCAATATGTGTAAAGACTTCCCCACAGAGATGCCTGCCCTGCACAATAGAAAGTTCATTGAGCGGGAGGCCAATCACTGTAAGGGGTTCCACAGGGTGTTGCCTGTCCTGCACATTAGAAATTTCAGTGAGCGGGACTACAATCTATCTAATGGCTTCCCCAGGGAGATGCCTGCCCTGCACATTAGAAATTTCAGTGCGCGGGAGGACAATCTATTTGACGGGTTCACCAGGGAGATGCATGTCCTGCACATTAGAAACTTCAGAGAGCGGAATGTCAATCTATGTAAGGGGTTCCCCTGTGAGATGCCTGCACTGCACATTAGAAATTTCATTGAGCGGGAGTTCGGTCTATGTAACGGGTTACCCTGGGGGATGCCTGCCCTGCACATTTGAAATTTCAGTGAGAGGGAGGCCAATCTGTGTAATGGGTTCCCCAAGGAGGTGCCTGCCCTGCACATTAGAAATTTCAGTGAGCGGGAGGGCAAACTACGTAACGGGTTCCCAGGGAGGTGCCTTTCTTGCACATTAGAAATTTCAGAGTGCGGAGTCCTATCTATGTAAGGGTTCCCCAGGGAGATGCCTGCCCTGCACATTAGAAATTTCTGTGTGCGGGAGGCCAAACTATGTAAGGGGTTCCTCAGGGAGATGCCTCTCCTGCACATTAGAAAGTTCAGTGAGTGGGAGTCCAATCTATGTAACGGAAACCGCACGGAGATGGCTGCCCTTCACATTATAAATTTCAGGGAGCGTGAGGCCAATCTATGTAACGGGATCCCCAGCGAGATGCCTGCACTGAACATTACAAATCTCAGTGAGCGGGAGGGCAATATATGTAAGGGGTTCCCCAGGGTGATGCAGGCCCTGCACATTAGAAATTTCAGTGAGCGGGAGCCCAATCTATGTAAGGGGTTTCCAAGTGAGTTCCCTGCCCTGCCCATTAGAAACTTGTGAGCGGGAGCCCAATATATGTAAGGGGTTCCCCAGGGAGATGCTTGCCTGCACATTAGAAATTTCATTGAGCGGGAGGCCAATCTATGTATTGGGATCGCAGGGAGATGCCTGTTCTGCATTGCAGAAATTTCACTGAGTGAGAGATCAATTTATTTAACGGGTTCCCCAGGGTGATGCCTGCCCTGCACATTTAAAACATCAGCGAGCGGGAGGACAATCTATGTAAGGGGCTCCCCAGGGAGATGCATGTCCTGTACATTAGAAAGTTCAGTGAGCGGGAGGACAATCTATGTAAGGGGCTCCCCAGGGAGATGCATGATCCATTAGAGACAGCATAAAATCCAAAGATAGGGCGTATAAAATAGCCAAAAAAAGCGCCAGAGCGGAAGATTGGGAACAGTTTAAGATAGAGCAAAGGAGGGCAAAGGGCATGATCAAGAGGGGCAAAATAGCTTACGAAAACAAGCTGGCGGAAAATATAAAAACTAACTCCAAAAGCTTTTATAAATATATCAAAAGGAAAAGACTGGTGAAAACCAAAGTTGGTCCATTGCAGTCAGATACGGGGGAATATATAATGGGAAATAAGGAAATGGCAGATCAACTAAATGCATACTTTGGGTCAGTCTTTACGAAGGAAGACACAAAAAACCTCCCTGGGATATCGGGAAAAATAGGGACATTGGCAAAGGAGGAACTGACGCAAATCAATATCTCTAAGGATATGGTGTTAAGGAAGCTAAAGGGATTGAAGGTGGACAAATCCCCAGGGCCTGATAACATGCATCCTAGGGTACTGAAGGAGGTGGCCCTAGAGATAGCGGATGCACTAAGGATGATTTTTCAGAATTCATTAGACTCGGGAACAGTGCCGATGGATTGGAGGGTAGCTAACATTACCCCACTATTCAAAAAGGGGGGTAGGGAAAAAGCAGGTAATTACAGACCTGTAAGCCTTACATCAGTTGTGGGCAAAATGCTGGAGTCCATCATTAAGGATGAAATAGCGGAGCACTTAGCAAATGGGGACAGGATAGGACAGAGTCAACATGGATTTACAAAGGGTAAATCGTGCTTGACTAATCTATTGGAATTTTTTGAGGGAGTAACTGGTAGAATAGATGGGGGAGAGCCAGTAGATGTGGTGTACCTGGACTTCCAAAAGGCCTTCGATAAGGTCCCACATAAAAGATTAGCATGGAAAATTGAGGCTCATGGGATAAAGGGGAAAGTTTTGGCGTGGATAGGGAACTGGCTGTCAGATAGAAAACAGAGAGTTGGAATAAACGGCTCATTTTCTGAATGGCAGGCAGTAACAAGTGGGGTACCACAGGGATCTGTCCTGGGCCCCCAGCTGTTCACAATTTACATTAATGACCTGGATCAGGGAGTCGGATGCAGCATTTCCAAATTTGCAGACGACACTAAACTAGGAGGTGGGGTGGGCTCAGAGGAAGAGACCAGGAAGCTCCAGAGCGATTTGGACAGACTGGGCGATTGGGCGGATAAATGGCAGATGCACTATAATGTGGACAAGTGCGAAGTTATCCACCTTGGGTGCAGGAACGGGAGGGCAAATTATTATTTAAATGGCAATAGATTGGGAGAGGGGGAAGTACAGAGAGACCTGGGTGTTCTTGTACACCAGTCACTGAAGGCGAGCATGCAGGTGCAACAGGCGTTCAAGAAGGCAAACGGTATGCTGGCCTTCATAGCAAAAGGGTTAGAATACAGGAACAGGGATACCTTGCTGCAGCTGTACAGGGCACTGGTGAGACCACACCTCGAGTACTGTGTACAGTTTTGGTCGCCTCATCTGAGGAAGGATGTTCTTGCCATGGAGGGGGTGCAGCGGCGATTCACCAGGCTGATACCAGGAATGGCGGGAATGACCTATGAGGAGAGACTATGTAGTTTAGGGATGTACACACTGGAGTTTAGAAGATTGAGAGGGGACCTCATAGAAGTATATAAAATTCTGACAGGTCTAGACAGACTGGATGCAGAAGGAATGTTTCCCTTGGCGGGTGAAAACAGAACTAGAGGACATAATTTAAGGATAAGGGCTAAACCATTTAGGACAGAGATGAGGGGGAATTTCTTCACTCAGAGAGTGGTGAACCTGTGGAACTCATTGCCACAGAGGGCAGTGTACGCCAGCTCATTAAATATATTTAAGAGGGAATTAGATATATTTCTACGGGCAAAAGAGGTTAAGGGTTACGGAGAGAAGGCGGGGACGGGATACTGAATTAAAGGATCAGCCATGATCTCATTAAATGGCGGAGCAGGCACGAAGGGCCGAATGGCCTACTCCTGCTCCTATCTTCTATGTATCTATGTATGTCCTGTACATTAGAAAGTTCAGTGAGCGGGAGGACAATCTATGTAAGGGGCTCCCCAGGGAGATGCATGTCCTGTACATTAGAAAGTTCAGTGAGCAGGAGGACAATCTATGTAAGGGGTTCCCCAGGCAGATGCCTGTCCTGCACATTAGAAATTTCAGTGGGCGTAAGGTCAATTTATGTAACGTGTTCCCCAGGGTGATGCCTGCAGTACACATTTAAAATTTCAGTGAGCGTTAGGCCAATCTATGTAAGGGGCTCCGCAGTGATATGCCTGTTCCGCACATTAGAAATTTCAGTGAGTGGGAGGCCAATCTATGTAACGGGTTCCCCAGGGAGATTCCTGCACACTCCTGAGAAATTTCTTTCAGCGGGAGGCCAATCATGGAAACAGATTCACCAGGGAGATGCTTGCGCTGCACATTATAAATTTCAGTGAGTGGGAGGCCAATCTACATAACGTGTTCCCCAGGGAGATGGCTGCATGCACATTAGAACATTCAGTGACCGGGTGCTCAATCAATGCAACGGGTACCCCAGGGTGATGCCTGCACTACACATTAAAAATTTCAATGATTGGGAGGCCAATCTATGTAACGGGTTCCCCAGGAAGTTGCCTGTCCTGAACATTAGATCATTCAGTGACCGGGAGTCCAATCTATATAACGGGCTCCCTAGGGAGATGCCTGCACTGCACATTAGAAATTTCAGTGATCGGGAGGCTAATCTGTGTACTGGGTTCCCCAGGGAGATGCCTGTCCTGCATATTAGAAATTTCAGTGTGCGGGCTGCTAATCTATGTAAGGGGTTCCCCAGGGAGATGACTGCATGCACATTAGAACATTCAGTGACCGGGAGCCGAATCTATGCAGAGGGTTCCCCAGGGAGGTGCCTGTCATGCACATTACAAATGTCAGTGTTCGGGAGGACAATCTATGTAACGGGTTCATCAGGGAGATGCCTGTCCTGCACATTAGAACATTCAGTGACCGGGAGTCCAATCTATGTAATAGGTTCCCCAGGGAGGTGCCTGCCCTCCAAATTAGAAATTTCAGTGTTCAGCGGGCCAATCTGTGTAACGGGTTCCCCAGGGAGATGCGTGCACTTCACATTAGAAATTTCATTGAGCGGGAGGCCATTCTATGTAAGGGGATCCCCAGGGTGATACCTGTCCTGCACATTAGAAATTTCAGTGTGCGTGAGGCCAATCTATGTAAGGGTTCCTCAGGGAGATGCCTGCCCTGCACATTAGAAAGTTCAGTGAGCCGGGGTCCAATCTATGTAAGGGGTTCCCCAGGGAGATGCCTGCCCTGCACATTAGAAATTTCAGTGAGCGGGAGGGCAAATTATGCAACGGGTTCCCCAGGGAGATGCCTGCCCTGCACAGTAGAAATTTCAGTAGGCGGGAGGCCAACTTATGTGTGGGGTTCCGCAGGGAGATGCCTGCCATGCACATTAGAAATTTCAATGATCGCGAGACCAATCTATGTAACGGGATCCCCAGGGAGATGCCTGTCCTTCACTTTAGAAATTTCAGTGAGCGGGAGGCCACTCTATGTAACCGGTTCCCCAGGGAAGTGCCTGTGCTGCACATTAGAAATTACAGGGAGCGGGAGGCGAATATATGTACGGTTTTCCCCAGGGAGAGGCCTGGCCTGCACATTAGGCTTTTCAGTGAACTTGAGGCCAATCTATGTAACGGGTTTCCAAGGGAGATGCCTGTTCTGCACATTAGAAGGTTCAGTGGGTGGGAGGCCAATCTACGTAATTTATTTCCCCATGGAGATGCCAGTCCAGCACATTAGAAATTTCAGTGAGCGGGAGGCCAATCTATATAACAGGTTCCCCAGGCATGTGCTTGTCCTGCACATTAGAAATTACAGTGAGCGGGACGTGATTCTATGTACGGTTTTCCCCAGGGAGATGCCTGTCCTGCACATTAGAAATTTAATGAGCGGGAGGCCAATCTATGTAAGGTTTACCCAGGGAGATGCCTGCCCTGCACATTAGAAATATCAGTGAGCGGGAGGCCTATTTATATTATGGATGCCCCAGGGAGATGCCTGTTCTGCACATTAAAAATTTCAGTGATCGGGAGAACAATCTATGTAACGGGATCCCCAGGGAGATTCCTGCACTGCAGATTAGAAATTTCAGTGAGAGCGATTGCAATCTATGTAACGGGATCCCCAGGGAGATTCCTGCACTGCAGATTAGAAATTTCAGTGAGAGCGATTGCAATCTATGTAACGGGATCCCCAGGGAAAAGCCTGTGCTGCAGATTAGAAATTTCAGAGAGTGGGAGGACCATCTATGTAATTGGTTCCCCAGGGAGATGCCTGACCTGCACATTAGAAATGTCAATAGCGGGAGGTCAATCTACGTAACAGGTTAAGCAGGGAGATTCCTGCCCTGCACATTAGAAATATCAGTGAGCGGGAGGCCAATTTATATTATGGATGCCCCAGCAAGATGACTGTTCTGCACATTATAACTTTCAGTGAGCGCGAGACAAATATATGTATATGGTTCCCCAGGGATATGCCTGCACTGCACATTAGATATTTCAGTGATCGGGAGACCAATCTATGTAACGGGATCCCCAGGGAGATTCCTGCCCTGCAGATTAGAAATTTCAATGAGAGCGATTGCAATCTACGTAATGGGATCCCCAGGGAAAAGCCAGTGCTGCAGATTAGAAATTACAGAGAGTGGGAGGACCATCTATGTAAGTGGTTCCCCAGGGAGATGCCTGACCTGCACATTAGAAATTTCAGAGAGCGGAGTCCAATCTATGTTACGGGTTCCCCAGGGAGATTCCTGTCCTGCACATTAGAAATTTCAATGAGCGGGAGGCAATCTTTGTTGCTGGTACCCCAGGGAGTTGACTGTCATGCACATAAAAATTTCAGAGAGCGGGAGGCGGATCTCTGTAAGGGGTACCCCAGGGTGATGCCTGCACTGCACATTAGAAATATCAGTGAGTGGGAGCCCAATCATATTAACGGGATCCAATTGGAGATGCCTGCCCTGCGCATTAGAAATTTAAGTGAGCGGGAGGCCAATCAATGTAACGGGTTCTCCATGAAGATGCCTGCCCTGCACATTAGAAATTTCAGTTCCTTTCAGGCCACTCTATATAACGTGTTCCCCAGGGAGATGTGTGTCCAGCACATTAGAAATTTCAGTGAGTGCGAGGCCAATCTATGTAACGGGTTCCCCAGGGATGTGCGTGCCCTGCACATTAGAAATTACAGTGAGCGGGTGGCCAATCTATGCAATGGGTTCCCCAAGGAGATGCTAGTCCTGCAGATTCTGAGTGCGGTTTTCACAGAGTGCTGAGAGTTCGGTGAGTCAGGGAGTCTTAACTGGTTACTGAAATCAACTTTTGTTTGTTTCACATTTACTGTGTACTGTTTACTGTTTAAAATCTAAATTTCCCAGCATTAAGCAGGGTTAAAAAGGGATAAACAAGTCCTACAACTCAGAGCAGCTGAAGGCAGTTACCAAGGGAAACTGGAGTAATCTGGTTAACCTGGTTCTCCTGTAGCTGGGCTCAACAATTCTTTGTTTCAGGGCCTATAAAAACAGGCTTTGATGTGCGATTTTGCACTGAGTGCGGTTTTCACAGTGCTGAGAGTTGGGTGAGTCAGGGAGTCTTAACTGGTTGCTGAAATCAAGCTTTTGTTTGTTTCACATTTACTGTGTACTGTTTGCTGTTTAAAATCTAAATGTTCCAGCTTTAAGCAGGGTTAAAAGGGGATAAACAAGTCCTACAACTCAGAGCAGCTGAAAGCAGTTAACAAGGGAAACTGGAGTAAACTGGTTAACCTGGTTCTCCTGTAGCTGGGCTCAGCAAGTCTTTGTATAAGGGCCTATAAAAACAGGCTTTGAAGTGCGATTTAGCACAAGTTGCGTTTTCACAGAGTGCTGAGAGTTGGGTGAGTCAGGGAGTCTTAACTGGTTGCTGAAATCAAAGTTTTGTTTGTTTCACATTTACTGCGTACTGTTTACTGTTTAAAATCTAAATTTCCCAGCTTTAAGCAGGGTAAAAAAGGGATAAACAAGTCCTACAACTCAGAGTAGCTGAAGGCAGTTAACAAGGGAAACTGGAGTAATCTGGTTAACCTGGTTCTCCTGTAGCTGGGCTCAGCAAGTCTTTGATTCAGGGCCTATATAAACAGGCTTTGAAGGGCGATTTTGCACTGAATTCGGTTTTCACAGAGTGCTGAGAGTTGGGGGAGTCAGGGAGTTAGGCGAGGCAAGGCCTCACATCTTCGCCGGGTGCTTCAGCGGTAGAGCGGGCCTACAAAGGGCTCCAGAGACCAGGTAAGGCTTACTTTACTGGTGGTATTGAATTAATTTAATTTAACTTGATTAAAGGGGTAGGTCATGCCAGGAGAGCCCAGCCCCGTGATATGCTCCTCTTGCTCTATGTGGAAATTCAGGGACGCTGCCAGTGTCCCTGACCAACACATGTGCCACAAATGAATCCAAATGCAGCTACTAACGGGCCGTCTTGGGGCGCTGGAGCTGCAGGTGGATGGGTTGTGGAGCATCCACGATTCTGAGAGGGTCGCAAATTACTCATACAGTGAGCTGGTCACACCGCAGTGTATGGCTGCACAGGCAGAAGGGAAATGGGTGACCACCAGGCGGAACAATAGAAGCAGGCAGGTAGTGCAGGGGACCCCTGTGGCCATCCCCCTTTCAACCAGGTATACCGCTTTGGATACTGTTGGGGGGGGATGACTTACCAGGGGAAGGCAGCAGCAGCCATCTTCCTGGCACTGGGGGTGCTCCTGCTGCCCAGGAAGGGAGGAAAAAGAGTGGGAGAGCAGTAGTGGTAGGGGATTCTATAGTAAGGGAGACAGATAGGCGTTTCTGTGGCCGTAGACGTGAACCCATGATGGTTTGTTGCCTCCCTGGTGCCAGGGTCAAGGATGTCACTGAACGGCTGCAGGGCATTCTGGAGGGAGAGGGCAAACAGCCAGAGGTCGTGGTCCACATTGGTACCAACGACATAGGTAAAAAGAGGGATGAGGTCCTACAGCAAGAATTTAGGGAGCTAGGTAGAAGATTAAAGAGCAGGACCTCAAAGGTTGTAATCTCTGGATTACTCCCGGTGCCACGTGCTAGTGAGTATAGGAATAGAAAGATAGAACAGATGAATGCGTGTCTAAAGGGATGGTGCAGGAGGGAGATCTTTAGTTTGCTGGATCACTGGATCTGCTTCTGGGAAAGGTGAGACTTGTACAAATCGGAAGGTTTACACCTGAACCAGAGGGGGACCAATATCCTTGCGGGGAGGTTTGCTAGCACTGTTGGGGGGCGGATTAAACAAACTTGGCAGGGGGATGCGATACAGAGTGGAGCTATAGTAGGGGGTGATTTACAGCCAAATACGGAGGAAAAGACAAGTCAGCTGGGAAGGCAGAGCAAATATGTGAAGGCAAAAGGGAATATGGCAAGGCTGGAAGGCATTTATTTTAATGCAAGTGGTCTTGCAAATAAGGTGGATGAACTGAAGTTGTTGTTGAACACTTGGGAGTAAGATATTGTTGCTATCACGGAGACATGGTTGAGGGAGGGTCAGGACTGGGAGCTCAATATTCCGGGGTGTAGAATCTTCAGGCGAAACAGAGGGGGTGTAAAAGGGGAGGGGGTGTTGCAATATTAATTAAGGAATCAATTACTGCTGTAAGGAGGGTGATATATTAGCGGGTTCCTCAAATGAGGCCATATGGGTCGAACTTTAAAACAAAAAGGGGGCAAGCACTTTACTGGGAGTGTAGTTTAGGCCCCCAAACAGTCAGGGGGAGATAGAGGAACAGATATGTAGGCAAATCTCAGAGAAGTGCGAAAATAATAGGGTAACAATAGTGGGGGATTTCAACTTCCCCAATATAAATTGGGTTAGTCAGAGTGTGAAAGGCTTAGAGGGTGCAGAATTCTTAAAGTGCATCCAGGAGAGCTTTTTGAGCCAACATGTAGAAAGTCCTACAAGAGAGGGGCCGGCACTGGACCTAATTCTAGGGAATGTAGCCGGGCAAGTGGTGGAAGTGTCAGTAGGAGAGCATTTTGGCGACAGTGACCATAATTCAGTGAGATTTAAGGAGGTCATGGAAAAAGACAAAGACGACCCGGAACTAAGGGTTCTAAATTGGGGGAAGGCCGATTTTAATATGATAAGGCAGGTTCTGGCCAAAGTGGACTGGGAGCAGCTACTTATAGGAAAATCCACATCAAAGCAGTGGGAGAATTTCAGAAGGGACATAGAGAGAGTACAACGCCAACATGTTCCCGTAAAGGTCAAGGGTGGGTCCAACAAGCAAAGGGAACCTTGGATGACAACGGATATACAAAAATGCATTAGGAAAAAAAGGGGTGCTTTTGGCAGTTACAAAAGACTCAAGACGGAGGAAGCCCTAGAGGAGTATAAAAAGTGCAGGGGCATACTTAAAAGAGAAATTAGGAGAGCGAGGAGGGGCCATGAAATAACACTGGCGAGCAAAATAAAGGAAAATCCTAAGATGTTTTATAAGTATATTAAGGGCAAGTGGATAACCAGGGAAAGGGTAGGGCCCATTAGGGACCAAAGTGACAATCTGTGTGTAGAGCCAGATGATGTAGGCGGGGTATTAAATTAATTTTTTGCATCTGTGTTCACTATGGAGAAAGGCGATGTAGACATAGAAGTCGGGCAAGGGGACTGTGATATTCTTGAACATATTAGCATCGAGAGGGAGGAGGTACTAGCGGTTTTAGCAGGCCAAAATGTGAATAAATCCCCAGGCCCGGACGAGATGTATCCCAGGCTGCTGCGTGAGGCAAAGGAGGAGATTGCAGGGGCTCTGACACAAATTTTAAGAACCTCTCTGGCCACAGGGAATGTACCAGAGGGCCGGACAGCAGCTAATGTAGTACCATTATTCAAGAAGGGTAGCAGGGATAAACCAGGGAATTACAGGCCAGCGAGCCTGTGGTAGGGAAATTATTGGAAAAAATTCTGAGGGACAAAATTAGTCTCCACTTGGAGAGGCAAGGATTAATCGGGAATAGTCAGCATGGCTTTGTCAAGGGTAAATCATGTCTGACCAATCTGATTGAATTTTTCGAGGGGGTGACTAGGTGTGTGGATGAGGGAAATGCGGTGGATGTGGTATACATGGACTTCAGTAAGGCTTTTGACAAAGTCCCGCAAAGGAGACTGGTCAAGAAGGTAAGAGCCCATGGGATTCAGGGTGCCTTGGCACGTTGGATCCTAAACTGGCTGAGTGGCAGGAGGCAGAGGGTGATGGCCGAAGGTTGCTTTTGTGACTGGAAGCCTGTGCCCAGTGGGATACCTCAGGGATCCGTGCTGTGTCCCTTGCTGTTTGTGATCTACATAAATGATTTGGATGAGAATGTAAAAGGTATGATCAGTAAGTTCGCAGATGACACGAAAATTGGTGGGGTGGTAAATTGCGAGGAGGAAAGCCTGAGGCTACAGGTCGATATAAACGGGTTGGTCAGATGGGCAGAAAAGTGGCAAATGGAATTTAACCCTGAAAAGTGCGAGGTGATGCATTTTGGTCGGACAAATAAGGCAAGGGAATACACAATGAGTGGTAGGACCCTAGGAATACAGAGGGTCAGAGGGACCTTGGTGTACATGTACACAGATCCCTGAAGGCAGCGGAACAGGTAGATAAGGTGATTAAAAAGGCATATGGGATACTTGCCTTCATTAACCGAGGCATGGAATATAAGAGCAGGGAGGTTATGATGGAGCTGTAAAGAACGCTGGTAAGACCACGGCTGGAGTACTGTGTGCAGTTCTGGTCGCCTCACTATAGGAAGGATGTGATTGCTTTGGAGAGGGTGCAGAGAAGATTCACCAGGATGTTACCTGGGATGGAGCGCCTCAGCTATGAAGAAAGACTAAACAGGCTGGGGTTGTTTTCCTTGGAGCAAAGAAGGCTGAGGGGGGACCTTATTGAGGTGTACAAAATGATGAGGGGCATAGATAGTATAGGTAAAGAGGAACTTTTCCCCTTAGTAGGGGGATCAATAACAAGGGGGCATAGATTCAAGGTAAGGGGCAGGAGTTTTAGAGGGGATTTGAGGAGGAACCTTTTCAACCAGAGGGTGGTTGGAGTCTGGAACTCACTGCCTGAAAGGATGTTAGAGGCAGGAACCCTCACAACATTCAAGAAGCATTTGGATGAGCACTTGAAATGCCATTGCATACAAGGCTATGGACCAAATGCTGGAAAATGGGATTAGATTGGACAGGGCTTGATGGACGGCGAAGACACGATGGGCCGAAGGGCCTCTTTCTGTGCTGTATAACTCTATGACTCTATGACTCTGTTAGACTTTTCAGTGAGCGGGAGTCCAATCTATGTAACGGTTTACCCAGGTAGGTGAATGTCCTGCACATTAGAAATGTCAGTGATCGCGAGACCAATCTATGTAACGGGATCCACAGGGAGATGCCTGTCCTGTATATTATACATTTCAGTGAGCGGGAGTCCACTCTATGTAACAAGTTCCCCAGGGAGATGCCGGTCCTGCAGATTAGAAATTTCAGTAAGCGCAAGGCCCATCTATGTAACGGGTTCCCCAGTGAGATGCCTGTCCCCCACATTAGAAATTTCAGTGAGCAGGATGCCAATCTGTGTAACGGGTTCCACAAGGAGATGCCTTTCCTGCACATTAGACAGTTCAGTGAGAGGTAGGCCAATCTATGTAATGGGTTAAACAGGGAGATGCCTGTCCTGCACATAAGAAATTTCACTGAGTGGGAGGCCAGTCTATGTAACGGGTTCCCCAGGGAGATGCCTGCCCTGCACTTTAGAAGTTTCAGTGAGCAGGAGACGAATTTTTGTAACGGCTTCCTCAGGGATGTGCCTGCCCTGCACATTAGAAAGAACAGCGAGCGGGAGGCCAATCTATGTAACTGGTTACCCAGGCATGTGCCTGTCCTGCACATTAGAAATTTCAGTGATCAGGAGTCCAATCTATGTAACGGGTTCCCCAGGGAGATTCCTGTCCTGCACATTAGAAATTTCTGTGAGCAGGAGGCCAATCAATGTAACAAGTTCCCCAGGATGATGCCTGCCTTGCAAATTAGAAATTTCAGTGAGCTTTAGCCAATCTATGTAACGAGTTCCCCAGGGAGATGCCGGTCCTGCACATTAGAAATTACAGCGAGCGGGAGGCCAATCTATGTAACGAGTTCCGCAGGGAGATGCCTGCCCTGCACATTAAAAATTACAGTGAGCGGGAGGCCAATCTATGTAATAGGTTCCTCAGGGAGATGCCTGCCCTGCACATTAGAAATTACAGCGAGCGGGAGGCCATACTATGTAACGGGTTCCCCAGCGATATGCCTGTCCTGCTCCTTATAAATTTCTCTCAGGCAGAGCCTCCATGTGGTCTCCCGTAGTGCAGCGGAATGGTCAGTCCATGGGGGCTTTTGCCGGCAGAGCTGCATTGTGGGAGTGCGTGGCCGCCTTTGGCCGATACCCTGGACAGGCCTGGAGAAGGAGCCGAGGTACAGTCGGCGACAAGGTGTCTCAGGCAATTGGTCGGAGGGACATTCAGGTTCTGGAGCCCAGACAGGAGACATTCGCTTCTCCCACTTCTCCTGGGGAATGGGGGTTTGGCTGACCTCTTCCTGCCTGGGATTCTCGGTGCCAGGACTTGGCCTCTTCCAGGAATCTGGTATACAGGAAATCGCAGGAACAGGAAAGATCTGAAGGTGAGGCGTGGGCACTGCCGGTTCTCCGTTGGAAGTTTGGTGTGTGGTGGGTGGCGTAGGCGTAAGGCTGCTTCTCTGATCCAGTTAGATAATGATGTAAGCTCACTAGATGTTAAACTCTTTGCTTTACTCTGTATCTAGCCCGTGGTGTACCTGCCCTGGGTGTTTGATGGGATAGTGTAGAGGGAGCTTTACTCTGTATCTAACCCGTGCTGTACCTGACCTGGGGGTGTTTGATGGGACAGTGTAGAGGGAGATTTACTCTGTGTCCAAGCAGTGCTGTATCTGCGCTGGGATTGTTTGATGGGACAATGTAGAGGGAGGTTTACTCTGTATCTAACCCGTGCTGTACCTGCCCTGGGAGTGTTTGATGGGACAGTGTAGATGGAGCTTTAATCTGTATCTAACCCACAGTTTACCTGCCCAGGGAGTGTTTGATGGGAGAGTGTAGAGGGAGATGTACTCTGTATCTAACCCATGCTGTACCTGCCCAGTGAGTGTTTGATGGGACAGTGTGGATGGAGCTTTACTCTGTATCTAAACCGTGCTGTATCTGCCCTGGAAGTGTGTGATGTGCCAGTGTAGCGGGAGATTTACTCTGTATCTAACCCGTGCTATACCTACCCTGGGAGTGTGTGATGGGACCGTGTAGAAGGGAGCTTTACACTGTATCTAACCCATGCTGTACCTTTCCCGGGGCTGTTTGATGGGGCATTGTAGAGGGAGCTTTACTCTCTATCTAACCCCGTGCTGTATCTGCCCTGGGAGTGTTTGTTGGGACGATGTAGAGGCTGTTTTACTCTGCACCTAACTCCGTGCTGTACCTGCCCTGGGCTTGATTGATGGGAGAGTATAGAGGGAGTTTACTCTGCATCTGACCCGTGCTGCACTTGCCCTGGGACTGTTTGATGGGACCATGTAAAGGGAGATTTAGTCTCTATCTAAAACATGTTGTAACTGCCCCGGGAGTGTTTGATTGGACAGTGTAGAGGGAGTTTTACTCTGTATCCAACCCGTGCTGTACCTCCCCTGGGAGTGTTTGATGGGACAGTGTAGAGGGAGATTTACTCTGTATCTAACCCATGCTGTACCTGCCCTGGGAGTGTTTGATGGGCCAGTGTAGCGGGAGATTTTCTCTGCATCTAATCCCGTGCTGTACCTGCCCTGGGTTTGTTTGATGGGACAGTATACAGGGAGTTTACTCTGGATCTAACCCGTGCTGCACTCGCCCAGGGAGTGTTTGATGGGACAGTGTAGAGAGAGATTTACTCTCTATCTAAAACATTTTGTAACTGCCCTGGGAGTGTTTGATTGGACAGTGTAGAAGGAGCTTTACTCTATATCTAACCCATGGTGTACCTGCCCTGGGAGTTTGATAGGAGAGTGTAGAGGGATTTTTGCTCTGTATGTAACTCGTGCTGTACCTGAACTGCGATTGTTTAGTGGGACATTGTCGAACGCAGTGTCGTCTGTATCTACTCTCTATATTTCGTGCGATATCTGGAACATTCTTTGATCCAGTCTTACTCTGGTCGCTTTTTCCCGTATATTGTTGACTGTTTCAGTGCCGTTTCCTGCTCTCACCCTGGACTAGCAAATTTCATTCACTTTTCATCCAATTTCCACCCTTCCCTCACATTCATATGGTCCATCTGCGAATCTTCGCTTTCCATCCTCGACTTCTCTTTGTCCATCACTGTTGATAGTCTTTCGACAAACATTCACGATTTGCCCACTGACTCCCACAGCTACCTGGACTACATTTCCTCACAACCCGCTTCCTTTAAGGACTCTATTCCTTTGTCCCAGTTTCTCCATCTCCACTGTATCTGCTCTGACGATGCCACCTTCCATATTAGAGCTTCTGACATGTCTCCCTTTTTTGATAAACTGAGGATTCCCCTCCAGCGTGGTTGGCAAGGCCCTCGACCGTGTCCCTTCTAATTCCCGCACTTCTGCTCCCACACATTCCCCTCCCTCCCGGAACCATGGTCGGATTCTGCTTGTCATAACCTTTCACCCCACAAGCTTGCACATTGAATTCACAAGCGATGCAACCCCTGCCCGTTTACCTCCTCCTTTTCCACTGTCCAGGGCCACAAAACTCCTTCCAGGTGAAATAGCAATTTACATGCACTTCTTGCAATTTAGAAAACTGTATTCGCTGCTCACGATGTGGTCTCCTCTACGTTGGGGAGAGCAAACGCAGATTGGTTGACCACCTTGCGGAACACGTCCGCCCAGTCCATAAGGGTGATGCTGAGCTTCCAGTCACCTGTCTCTTTAATTCTCCACTCCACTCCCACTCTGAATTCTCTGTTCTCAGCCTCCTACACTGCTCTAACGAAGCTCAAGGTATGCTCGACGAACAGCACCTCATCTTTTGATTGCACACTAAACAGCCTTCTGGACTCAAAATCCAGATCAACAATTACCGATCATTACCTTGGCCACAATTTTTTTCTGTCTCCTATGGCAGCTGTTGTTGATTCTGCCATTGCCATTTACAATTAGCGTCATAGAGTCTTAAAGGCACAGAAGGAGGCCATTTGTCCCAACGAGTCTGTGCCAGCTCTCTGGACAGTAATCCAGACAGTCCCCTTCCCCCGCTCCATTCCCGGTGCCCTGCAGGTTGATTTCCCTCAAATGACTATCCAGTTCCCCCTTGAAAACATTGAGTATCTCCGCTTCCATCACTTCCCGTGGCAGTGAGTTCCTGGTCATCAGCACTCGCTACAAAAACATTTTTCCTCACATCCCCCTGTAGCTCTTGCCAAACCCTTCAATCTGTGTCCCCTTGTCCTTGCACAATCAACTAGTGGAAACAGTCTTCACTCCTCCAGCCAATGCAAACCCGTCCTAATCATGTACATGTTTATTAAATCATGCCTCAACCTCCTTTGCTCTAATGTAAATAATCCAGCTGCTCCAAACTACCATTGTAGCTAAGATCCCCAACTCCAGAACCCTCCTGGTAATTCTGCTCTGCACCCTCTCAAGGGCTTTCACATCCTTTCTAATGTGCGGTGAGCAGAGCTGGATGCAATACTCCAGTTGTGGCTTAACCAGCGCTTTATAAAGTTCAGCATCATTTATCCACTTTTGTACTCAATAACTCTATTTATGGAGCCCAAGATCACATATGATTTTTAACCCGCTCTCTCAGTATTTCCTGTCACTTTCAGTGACCTATGCACATTAACTCCCATTTCCCCCTGTCCCTGCACACTCTTTAAATCTGTGCCATTAAGTAAATATTGCCCCTAAATTTTCCTTCTGCCAAAATGCGTTACCTCACATTTCTCTGTATTAAATTCCATCTGCCATTGTCTGCCAATTCTGCTAGCCTTTCTACTTACTGTTGCAGTCCATTGGTATCCTCCTCACTGTTTGAAACACGCCCAAGTTTCGTATCTTTCCCTTTATCAATTCTTTATCCACGCTGCCACTGACCCACCTATTCCAAGAGTTTCAATTTTGTTAACCAGCCTTCTACGTGATACTTTGCGAAACGCCTTCTGAAAATCCATGTAGACAACATCCATTGCAATCGCTTCATCATCCAATCTGTTACTTCATCAGGAAATTCCATTAGATTAGTCAAATACGATCTGCCTATTACAAACCCGTGTTGGCTCTCTTGCATTAGTGTAAACCTCTCCAAGTGCCCCTAACTTATTCCTTGATTATTGCTTCTGTAATTCTAACCTCCACTGATGTTAAACTGACCGGCCTGCAGTTACTGGGAATGTCCTTACACCCTTTCTTTAACAATGATGTCACATTTGTCACTTTCCAATTCTCAGGCACCTCCCCCGCAACTAGGGAAGTTTGGAAAATTATGGCAAGCCCATCCGTTATACATCCCCCGCAATTCCATTTGCAATCTGGGATGCAAGCCATCTGGGCCAGGCAACTTATCCACTCTAAGCATACCCAGCCTTTCTAGTACATCCTGTCTAACAATTTTTACCCCGACCATTGCTGCTAAATTTTCCACTTCTACCGATATTTTGTCAGCATCCACCTCCTTAGTAAAGACCGACACAAAGTACTCATTGACTATTCAAGCCTTGCCCTCTGCCGCTAAGCATATATCACCTTCTTTGGCTCTAAAAGTCCCCACCCTGCCTATTCCCACCTGCATACTGTTTACATGCCGGTAGAAGATTTTTTGCCTGCCTTTTACATTAACCACGATTCTACTCTCATATCCTGTCCTTGTCAATCTTATGTTCATCTTCACACCCCCTCTCAACTTATTGTATTTGGTCTGGTTCTCCCTTGAAAGATTCACCTGACATGCACCATACACACTCTGTGTTTGTTTCATCATTTTCTCTATCACCCTCATCATCGAAGGAGCCCTTGCTTTGGTCTCTTTACCCTTCCCTCTTGTTGGAATATATCTAGCCTCTACTTGGAACATCTTCTTAAAGACCACTCATTGTTCTTTTTGCTGTTTCTCCTGTTAGTCTTTAGTTCAATTTTACCCTGGCTAGATCCTTTCGCATTACATTGAAATTAGCCCTATTCCAGTTTAGACGTTGCTCCCAAGATTGTTCCCTGCTCCTCTCCATTGATAATCCAACGCTTACGATATGATGATCACTCGTAACCAAGTGTTCTCCTACAGACACTTCGTCGAACTGGCTCACCTCATTCCCCAACACCAGATCCAGCAATGCCTAGTTGGGCCAAGAAGATACTGGTCAAGGAAATTCTCCTGAACACATTTCAGAAATTCCTCTCCATCATTTCCCTTTACTCTAGCATTATCCCAATCTGTCTGTGTGGAGTTTGCACATTCTCCCCATGTTTGCGTGGGTTTTCTCCGGGTGCTCCGGTTTCCTCCCACAGTCCAAAGATGTGCGGGTTAGGTTGATTGGCTATGATAAATTGACCCTTAGTGTTAGGGGGATTAAATACGTGGGGTTACAGGGATAGGGTGGGATATGTGTTGGTGTTGGTGTAGGGGTTACGGGGATTGGGTGTGATATGTGTCGATGCAGGCTCGATGGGCCGAAATGGCCTCTATCTGCACTGTGGGATTTCTGTGATTCTGTGATTCTGTGATAATTGGGTAATTAAATTTCCACAATATCACCACTCTATAGCTCTTGAATAGCCCTGCGATTTACCTGCAGATTTGCTCCTCTTCCTCCCTCTCACTATTTGGAGGTCTATAGAATACCCCCAGTTGCGTGATCATGCCATTTTTGCTCCTCAACTCTAACCAAATAAATTCTGCCCTTGTCCCCTCAAGAACATCCTCATCTTCCAACACTGCAATATCTTCCTTAATCAGCGCTGCCACCCCACTTCTCTTTTTTCTTTCTCTAGCTTTTCTGAAATTCTTGTATTCTTGAATATTAAATGTCCAGTCCTCACCGTCTTTAAGCCACGTTTCCATTTTGCCACAAAATCATGTTGCCACACGGCTGATTGTGCTTGTAGCTCACGAAACTTATTCACCACACTTTGTGTGTTTACGTACATGCATTCTAAACCTATTTTTGAATATTTCGTATTCTTTCTTAATCTGCTCCTATCTAATATGGAACTACTTCTGCCTCTTGCACTACCTTCCCCTCCAGTACCATCCAACACACTCACTCTTCCTTGCACCCCATTCCTCCCCTCCACTCCTTCATGCTGGTGCTGACCCCCTGCCAAGCTTGTTTGAGCCCTACCCAACAGCACTAGCTAATCTCCCCGCGAGAATTTTAATCCCAGCTCTGTTGAGGCATAACCCGTTTGGCTTGTACATGTCCCACCTTCCCCAGAAATGGCCCCAATGCCTCATGATTCTAAAGCCCTCCATCCTGCAACATCTCTCCAGCCATGCATTCATCTATTCTATCCTCCTGTATATGTACTTGCTAGCACGTGGCAGCGGGATGTCCTGCTTTTTAATCTCTTTCCTAGCTACAGTCTGTTGCAGGGCCTCATCCCTCTTTCTGCCTATGTCGTTGGTAGCGATATGGACAACGACCTCTGGCTGATCACCCTCCCCCCTCAGAGTGTCCTGCTGCCACCCAGCACAGGGTGAACAGGTGGGAGTTTGGTAAGTGTGTGAGTTTTAACGTTAATCTCTTTTAAATCTAGTGTTAATTGTTAGTAACTTTTAAGTATGATGAAGTGTTTAAGTTAAAATTTATCTTTAGATTTTTACATCTCTTCAGATTTAAGCAGAGACAAACAAGCAAGCACACCTGCTGGAGAGCTGCTGTAGGTACTTAATCAGCTAACTAGATTAAACTGGTTCCTGAAAGAGTAGCAGAGCAGTGCTGAGACATCTGAGTCACAAACAGTATAAAAACTGGGGACTGCGAGAGCAGTCAGAACTGAGTGCAGCGAGCTCAGAGTGAACATCTGGGATTTGGTAAGTGTGGTGAAGTGGGCTTGCTTTTCCTAACTTCTCCCGCAATGCGGCAGCAGACTTGAGCGGGAACAGACCGAGGCCCGAGAGCGGGGAGAAAAGCAGCAACAGACCTGCATCAACAAGAGAAAACCCGCAGTGTGACGTCACAGGTAAGGCAGGTAAGTCATTGGCAGTGACTGTGGGCTAAGTTTTAAGTTAAGACATCACATATAACTACATTTTAAAAACTAAACATAATGTAATTAATATAATAAACTAAACGATGTAAGTAATTTGATTAACACTAAAGTAATTAATTACATAAATGCAATAATGGGAGAACAGGAGATGTGTTGCTGCTTCAATATATGGGAACTTGTGGTCATTTTTTCAGGGTGACTACATCTGCGGTCAGTGACAGTAGCTCGAGGAACTTCGGCTCCGAGTTGAGGAACTGGAATCCGATCTGCAGACATTGCGAGACATCAGAGAGGGAGAAAGTTACCTGGACCATTTGCTCCAGTAGGCAGCGGCAACCCTTACATTAAATACATTAGAGTTGGCACGTGGTCAGGGACAGGAAGGTGTGACTGCGAGTGAGGCAGGTATGGGGATCCAGCAATATATATTGCAGGAACCTCAGTCCATGTAATTATCCAATCGATTCGAGGATCCTTGTGCCCTTATAGACAAGTGCGGGTCTCCGGGATGACAATCAAAGTGACCACGGCAACATGGTACAGGAAGCCGTTCAATTGGGGAAGTAAAAATGAAGGTGGTTGTAGTAGACGACATAATAGTTAGGGGGATACACACTGTTCTCTGCAGCCTGGAGTGTGAGTCCTGAAAGCTATGTTGCCTACCCAGTGCCAGGGTAATGGAGATCTTATCCGGGCTGTGGAAGAACTTGGCGTGAGAGGGGGAGGATCCAGTCGTTGTGGTCCACGTATGTACCAACGACATAGGTAGGACTAAGAAAGAGGTTCTGCTGAGAGTTTTTGGGCAGCCAGGGACTAAATTTAAAAGCAGAACTTCAAAGATCACAATCACTGGATTATCACTGCAGCCACGAGCAAATTGCCATAGGGTCAATAGGATCAGGGAGATGAATGCGTGGCTCAAAGATTTTTTCTGGGAAAAGTGGTTTTCGATTCGTGGGGCACTGGCACCAACACTGGGGAAAGAGGGAGCTGTTCCGTTGGGACGGACAATACCTGAACCATGCTGGGGCTTGAGTTCTTGTGAATCGAATAACTAGGGAGGTAGTTAGGGCTTTAAACTACATAAGCGGCGGGGGGGGGGAGGGTTCCAATGGAGATGAATCTAGAATGCTGAAGTGTAAAGACAAGGAAGCAGTGCACGAAAGTGATTGGGCTAAGGATAGCCAGGTTGTGCCAGGAAGGGACAGAGCGTACAAACAAAGGAGGGCACTAACAAACAGATTCCCGGTAGGAAAAAATGGTAATAAGACAAATAGGGCCATAGTGCAAAAAAAGTTAAGATGTCTAAAAATGTTACTAAGACAAATCTAAAGGCACTCTATCTGAATGCACAAAGCAGTCGGAATATGCTAGAACAGTTAACCTTGCAAATAGATGTAAACAGATAGGATATAATTGCGATTAAAGAGACAAGGCTGCAGCTTGTCCAAAGCTGGGTGCAGAATACCCAAGAATACCCAGTTCCAGGGAGCAGTGAGGCGAGGAGGAGCCCGGTATAAAAACCGGCGCGAGCACCGAGGCCCGACCAGTTCCAGGGAGCAGTGAGGCGAGGAGGAGCCCGGTATAAAAACCGGCGCGAGCACCGAGGCCTGCAGAGAGCAGCGAGGAGGAGGCCGGCTTAAAAAACCGGCGGCAGTTGCGAGGCCCGACCACTCGGAGCAGCAGAGAGCAGCGAGGAGGAGCCTGGCTTAAAAACCGGCGGCAGCTGCGAGGCGTACCAAATCAACAGCAGAGGAGAGGGGTAAATAGTAATCAGTGTGTGACGTCACCAGGGAGCAGCTGGTGCAGTCGGGAGAGCAGGAGGCCAGTAACTCTATATAGGTGGAGCTGTTGCTAAACCCGAAACACTACAGTGTAGTGTCTCCCACCCTTCCACCTCCTCTAACCTTTTAGGGGTTAGGGGAAGTTGAAAAGGTAGGTTCAATTTATTTTATTTCAGGAGCCTAACCTAGGTGGAAAAGGTTCCAGGACAGGAGGCGGCAGTGAAAATACAACACCAGAAAACAGGTAGGTGACTGGTTGGTGAGTACTTTCACAAACTTATTCTAAGTAGAATTCAATAATTAAGCTAAATCGTAGTAAATAAAAAGGTATTGTAAGGGTTAAGTCATGGAAGGGCAGCTCAGACCCGTGTCATGCTCCTCCTGTGCCATGTGGGAAATCAGGGACACTGTCCCTGACAACTATGTGTGCAGGAAGTGTGTCCAGCTGCAGCTCCTAGCGGACCGCATGGCGGCGCTGGAGCTGCGAATGGACTCACTCTGGAGCATACGCGATGCTGAGGATGTTGTGGATAGCACGTTCAGTGAGTTGGTCACACCGCAGGTAAAGGCTAGCTCAGACAGTAAATGGGTGACCAAAAGGCAGGGTAAAGGCAGGAAGGTAGTGCAGGAGTCACCTGCGGTCATCTCCCTCCAAAACAGGTTTACCGTTTTGGGTACTGTTGGGGGAGATGACTTATCAGGGGAAGGCACCAGCAGCCAGGTTCAGGACACCATGACTGGCTCTGCTGCACAGAAGGGCGGGAAAAAGAGGGATAGGGCTATAGTGATAGGGGATTCAATTGTAAGGGGGATAGATAGGAGTTTCTGTGGCCGAGACCGAGACTCCAAGATGGTATGTTGCCTCCCTGGTGCACGGGTCAAGGATGTCTCGGAGCGGGTGCAGAGCATTCTGAAGGGGGAGGGGGATCAGCCAGTTGTCGTGGTACATGTAGGTACCAACGATGTAGGTAAAAAGAGGGAGGAGGTCCTACAAGCTGAATTTAGGGAGTTAGGAGCTAAATTGAAAAGTAGGACCTCAAAGGTAGTAATCTCTGGATTGCTACCAGTGCCACGAGCTAATAAGTTTAGAGAGAGTAAGATAGATAAGCTAAATACGTGGCTTGAGCAGTGGTGCAAGGGAGAGGGATTTAAATTCTTGAGGCATTGGAACCAGTTCTTGGGGAGGAGTGACCTGTACCAAGGGGACGGTCTGCACCTGAACTGTGAGGGAGCCGATGTACTCGGGGTAATATTTTCTAGGGCGGTTCGGGAGGATTTAAACTAATTTGGCAGGGGGATGGGAACCTAGGTAGTGGAAAAGAGGGAAGTCATATGAAGTCAGAAATAGATGGTAGAAAGGTGAGAAGCAATAAGCAAAGGAGAGAAACACAAAGGGCCAAACTAATTCATAATGAGAGTGTGAAAAAAGCAAGCCTGAAGGCTTTGTATCTTAATGCTAGAAGCATTAGGAACAAGGTGGATGAATTAGTTGTGGAAATAGAGGTAAACAAGTATGATTTGATTGGGATTACAGAAACGTGGCTGCAGGGTGGGCAAGGCTGGGAACTTAACATCCAGGGATATACAATATTTAGGAAGGATCGGCAAAAAGGTAGGGGAGGTGGGGTAGCATTGCTGGTAAAGGAGGGGATTAATGCAATGGAAAGGAAGGATATTAACTCGGATGAAACGGAATCTGTATGGGTAGAAATGAGAAATAGCAAGGGGAGGAAAACGTTAGTGGGTGTGATATATAGGCCTCCAAATAGTAATATGGAGGTGAGGGAAGGCATAAAAAGGGAAATTAGAGAAGCGTGCGATAAGAGCACAGCTGTCATCATGGGTGACTTTAATTTACATATTGATTGGACTACCCAAATTAGTAAAAATTCTGAGGAGGAGGAATTCCTGGAATGTTTTCGGGACGGTTATCTGGACCAATATGTCGAGGAGCCGACTCGAGATCAGGCCATTTTAGACTGGGTATTGTGCAATGAGAAGGGACTTATCAGCAATCTTCTTGTACGAGGCCCCTTGGGTCAGAGAGATCATAATATGATCGAGCTCTCAGTCGAGATGGAGAGTGAGGAAATTGAATCAGAGACTAAGGTCCAGAACTTAAATAAAGGGAATTACGAGGGTATGAGACGGGAATTGGGTAAGATTGATTGGGTGGTGTTTCTGGGGGGATTGACAGTGGAGAGACAATGGCAAGCATTCAAAGATAGAATGGAAGAATTCCAGAACATGTTTATACCGGTTTGGCATAAAAATAAACCTAAAAAGGTGACTCAACCGTGGATAACGAGGGAAATTAGGGACAGCATAAAATAAAAAAAAAGGGCATATCAACTGGCAAAAAAAAGCACCAGACCGGAAGATTGGGGGCAGTACAAGATACAGCAAAAGAGGACAAAGGGATTAATCAGGAAGGGGAAAATAGAATACGAAAGTAAACTTGCAGCAAACATAAAGACAGACTGCAAAAGCTTTTATCGGTATATCAGGAGGAAAAGACTGGTAAAATCCCAAGTCGGTCCCTTGCAGTCCGATTCGGGAGAATATATAATGGAGAATAAGGAAATGGCAGACCAATTAAACTCATACTTTGGTTCTGTATTCACAAAGGAGGACACAAATAACCTCCCAGGAATATCGGCAAACATAGGGACTAATGAGAGGGAGGAGCTGACAGAAATTAGTATCTCTAGGGATATGGTGTTGGGTAAGTTGAGGGGACTGAAGGCCGACAAATCCCCGGGGCCTGATAAACTACATCCTAGGGTACTTAAGGAGGTGGCCCTGGAGATAGCAGATGCTATAAGGATCATCTTCCGGAACTCCATTGACTCGGGAACAGTACCCGTGGATTGGAGGGTAGCTAATGTTACCCCAATATTTAAAAAGGGGGGTAGAGAGAAAGCAGGGAATTATAGACCAGTAAGCCTTACGTCGGTTGTGGGCAAAATGCTAGAGTCCATTATTAAGGATAAAATAGCGGAGCTCTTGACAAATGGGGAAAGGATCGGACAGAGTCAACATGGATTTACAAAGGGTAAATCGTGTTTGACTAATCTGCTGGAATTTTTTGAGGAAGTAACTGGTAAAATAGATGGGGGAGAGCCAGTGGATGTGGTGTACCTTGACTTCCAGAAAGCCTTCGATAAGGTTCCACACAAAAGATTATCATGCAAAATTAAGGCTCATGGGATTGGGGGCAAAGTATTAACGTGGATAGAGAACTGGCTGGCGGATAGAAAACAGAGAGTTGGAATAAACGGCTCGTTTTCGGAGTGGCAGGCAGTGACCAGCGGGGTGCCGCAAGGATCTGTCCTGGGACCCCAGCTGTTCACAATATATATAAATGATCTGGATCAGGGAATTGGATGCAATATTTCCAAATTCGCTGACGACACTAAACTAGGAGGAGGGGTGGGCTCTGATGAGGATGTCAGGAGGCTACAGTGCGATTTGGACAGGTTGGGGGAATGGGCGGATACGTGGCAGATGCACTATAATGTGGATAAATGCGAGGTTATCCACTTTGGGGGTAAAAACAGGAGGGTAGATTATTATCTAAATGGCAATAGATTGGGAGATGGGGAAGTGCAGAGGGACCTGGGTGTTCTTGTGCACCAGTCACTGAAGGAGAGCATGCAGGTGCAACAGGCGATCAAGAAGGCAAATGGTATGTTGGCCTTCATATCAAGGGGGTTCGAGTATAGGAATAGGGATACCTTACTACAGCTGTACAAGGTGCTGGTGAGACCGCATCTGGAGTATTGTGTACAGTTTTGGTCGCCCCATCTGCGGAAGGATGTTCTTGCCATGGAAAGAGTGCAACGGCGATTCACCAGGCTGATACCTGGAATGGCGGGAATGACCTACGAAGAGAGATTAAATAGTTTGGGCTTGTACTCACTGGAGTTTAGAAGATTGAGAGGGGATCTCATCGAAACATATAAAATTATGGCAGGCCTGGACAGGCTGAATTCAGAGAGAATGTTTCCAATGGCCGGGGAGCACAGAACCAGGGGCCACAGTCTAAAAATAGCGGGCAAATCATTTAAAACAGAGATGAGGAAGAATTTCTTCACTCAAAGAGTGGTGAGCCTGTGGAATTCCCTGCCACAGAGGGCTGTGAAGGCTAATTCAATAAATATTTTCAAGAGAGAATTGGATATATTTCTGAAGGCTAAGGGGATTAAGGGTTACGGAGAAAAGGCGGGGACGGGGTACTGAACTGGTAAGATCAGCTATGATCTCAGACGAAGATCAGCCATGATCTCATTGAATGGCGGAGCAGGCTCGAAGGGCCGAATGGCCTACTCCTGTTCCTATCTCTCTATGATATTCGATATTTAGGAATTACAGGCAAAAAGTAAAAGGAGATGAGGTTGCCTTGGTAGTAAAGAATGAATTCAGAGCAATAGTGAGAAAGGATATTGTCTCAGAAAATCAAGAGGTAGACTCAGTCTGCGTGTTGCTAAGAAGCAGCAAGGGGCAGAAAACATTGGTGATAGTTGTCTATAGGGCTCCAAACAGTAGTGGTAATGCAGGGGATGACATCAAGCGGAAGATTTGAGATGCATGTAACAAGGTTACTACAGTAATCATGGGTGGATTTAATCTACAACAGCAAAATACTGTGGATGCTGGAAATTTGAAATAAGAACAGAAAATGCTGGAAATACTCAGCAGGTCATGCAGCATCTGTGGAGAGAGAAACTGAGTTAACGTTTCAGATCGATGACACTTCAACAGAACTGGGAAAAGCTGAAGATGGAACAAGTTTTTAAGCAAGTGTAGTGGCAGGAAAATGGGGGGAGGAAAGAATAAAAGGGAAGGTCTGTGATAGGATGGAAGGCAGGAGAGATTAAGAGACATTGAGAGAGATGAAGAGATGGTGTAAGGCAAAAGGAGATGGCAATGGGACAAGATAAGAAACAAAAGTAGGCTCTAGATGAAATGTAAATGGCGATGGCAGAATGAAATACAGCTTCCATGTGGGAGCGAGACAAAATGGGAAATAATGGATAGCGTTAGAGGTCACGGTCTGAAACTGTTGAACTCTTGGTTGACTCTAGAAGGCTGTAATTGCCAAATCGAAAGATGAGGGGCTGTTACTCTAGCTTACTTTGTGCTTCTTTGGAACAGTGTAATCGGCCGAGGATGGTGAGGTCTGAGTGGGAGTGGAGCGGACAATTAAAGTGACAGGCAACCAGAAGATTGGGGTCACATTAGGGACTGAATGGAGGTGTTCTGCAAAGTGGTCAACCATACTGCGTTTGGTCTCCCCAATGTAGAGGAGACCACCTAATGAGCAGCGAATGCATTATACAAATTTGCAAGAAGTACAAGTAAATCGCTGCTTCACCTGTAAGGGGTGTTTGGAGCCCTGGACAGTGGGAAGGAGGAGGTATAAGTGCATGTGTTGCATCTCCTGCACTTGCACGTCAATGTGACGGCCAAAGGGGAAGGGGTGTTTGGTGTGATAGTGGAGTGGACCAGGGTGTCGCAGAGGGAGCGGTCCCTTAGGAATGCTGAAAGGGGAGATGAGCAGAAGATGTGATTGGTGGTGGGATCACGCTGGAAGTGGCAGAAATGGCAGAGGATGATCAATTTAATGTGGATGCTGGTGGGGTGAAAGTTGAGGACAAGGGGCACCCTATCATCGTACAGTGAGGGAGGGGAAGTGGTGAGAGCAGAAGTGCAGGAAATAGTTCGGTACTGGTCAAGGGCCTTGTCAACCACAGTAGAGGGGAATCCTCGGTTGAGGACAAAAGAAGACATGCTGGAAGCACTGGAATGGAAGGTGGCATCGTCACAGCAGATGCAGCATAGATTGAGATAATTGGATAATGGAACAGAGTACTTGCAGGAAGCAGGGAGCGAGGAAGAGTAGTGTAGGTAGCTGTGCGAGGCAGTGGGGTGGTAGTGAATGTTTGTCAGTAGCCTATCCACAAAGATGGAGACAGAGAAGTCGAGGAAGGGAAGGGAAGAGTCAGAGATGGGCCATGTGAAGTTGAGGGAAGGGTGGACTTTAATCTACATGTAGACTGGCCAAACCAAATTAGCAATAATACTGTGGAGGAAGAATTCCTGGAGTTTATGTAATATAGATATTTAGACAAGTAATTTGAGGAGTCAACTAGGGAACAGGTTATCCTAAATTGGCTATAGAGCAATGAGATGTGGTTAATTAATAATATTGTTGTGCGGGGCCTTTTAGGGAAGAGTGACCATATCATGATAGAATTCTTCATTAAGATGGCAAGTGAAGTAGTCCAATCGAGACAAGGTACTAAATCTAAATAATGGAAACTACGAAGCTATAACGAGTGAGTTGGCTATGATAGATGGGGGAGCTTCATTAAGAGGCTTGATGGTGGATAGGCAATGGCTAAAATTTAAGGAACAAATGCAAGAATTGCAAGTTATACATTCCTTTCTGGCACAAAAAGACATTCGGAAAAGCGGCCCAACCATGGCTAACAACAGAAATTAAGGACAGTATTAGATCCAAAGAGGAGTCTATTAAAGTTCCCAGAAAAAGTAGCAAGCCTGAGGATTGGGAGCAGTTTAGAATTCAGCAATAAAGGACCAAGAGATTGATTAAGAGGAGAAAAATACAGCATGAGAGAAAACTTGCAAGGAACATAAAAGTGGACTGTAAAAGCTTCTACAACTATGTAAAAAGAAAAGGATTAGTGAGAACAAATGTAGGTCCCTTACAGTCTGAAACAGGCGAATTAATAATGGAGAATAATGAAATGGCAGTGCAATTAAACAAATACTTTGGTTCTGTCTTCACGGAAGAGGATACAATTAACCTTCCAGAAATGCTAGGGCACCAAGTGTCTAGTGAGAAGGAGGAATTTGAGGAAATTATTATCAGTAAAAAAATAGTGCTTGAGAAATTAATGGGACTGAAAGACAATTAATCCACAGGGCCTGATAATCTGCATCCCAGAGTATTATAAAAGGTAGCCATTGAAATAGTGGATGCGTTGGTTGTCATCTTCAAAAATTCTATACATAATGGAACAGTTCCTGCAGGAATTGGAGGGTGGCCAATCTAACCCCATAATTTCAAAAAGGAGGGAGAGAGAAAACAGGGAACTACAGAATGGTTAGCCTAACATCAGTAGTTTGGAAAATGCTGGAGTCTATTATAAAGAATGTAACAACAGGCCACTTAGTAAGTATCAACGGGATTAGACAAAGCCAACATAGATTTATGAAAGGGAAATCGTGTTTGACAGACCTACTGGAGCTTTTTGAGGATGCAACTGGGAGAATAGATAAGGGAGAACCAGTGGATGTGGTGTGCTCGGATTTTCAGAAGGGCTCTGATAACGTCCCACATAAGAGGTTAGCGCGGACAATAAAAGCACATGGGATTCGGGGTAATATACTGGCATGGATTTAATAATATTTAACAGACAGGAAAGAGAAAGTAGGAATAAATCGGTCTGTTTTAGTGTGCCAGGCTGTCACTAGTGTGGTACTGCAGGGATCAGTGCTTGGGCCCCAGCTGTTCACAATATACATCAATGATTAGGATGAGGGAAACCATTTCTTCACCCAGAGAGTGGTGAACCTGTGGAATTCTCTGCCACAGAGGGCGGTGGAGTCCAGTTCATTAAATATATTCAAGAAGGATTTGGATATATTTCTTAAGGCTAAAGGGATCAAAGGATATGGGGAGAAGGCAGGGACAGGGTACTGAATCTGGATGATCAGCCATGACCTCAATGAATGGCGGAGCAGGCTCAAGGGGCCGAATGGCCTACTCCTGCTCCTATCTTCTATGTTTCTATGTTAGACTGGGCCTGCGACAGTTCTGAGTGAACCAACAGGAGGGAGTAACCTACTCGCGAGTCTGAGCGGGTGGAACCGAGTCAGAGACAACAAAAACAACAATTTGTATTTATATGCGATTAACATAGTAAAACGTCCCAAGGTGCTGCACAGAAGTATTTTAAGACCAAAAAAGAACGGGGATAAAGACAGCTCGGAGCAGAAACTTGGGCGACTGTGCAAGTGGACTATCTGCAAGGGGAATGGTCGGCAAGTGAAACAACGAAGGAGTGGCGTCAGTATTCAAAGCTGTCGCTAGCCCAAGGGAGCTGAGAGCTGAGTACAGAGTGATTATTCGTGGTATTTTTTTCTTCTGCTTTCAGTAAATATCTGCTAAAAATTTCATAGCCTATCTATTAGAGGGAAGTGCTGATTGTTGGGTAGCTGTTGAGTGTTTCTTGTTAAGTTTATTACTGCTAAATTACCTCCAAAATCTGATAAATCGAGGCATGCCAGGGCACCTCCGTCCTTTGCTTTGCACATCTTGTGCCATGTGGGATATCCTGGATGCTTCATAACATAAGAAATAAGAGAAGGATTAGGCCATTCGGCCCTATGTGCCTGCTCCACCATTCAGTGAGATCATAACTGATCTTCTGCCGCAAATCCATTCACAGGCCCTATCGCCATATCCCTTGATGCCTTTACTAGTCACAAATCTATCGACATCTGTTTTGAATATACCAATGAAAGACCCTCTACAGCCCTATGGGGTAGAGAATTCCAAGCATTCACCACCCTATGTGTGAAGACATTTCTTCTCATCTCGGTCCTGAATGGCCTACCCTTTATCTTGAGGCTGTGGCCCGTGGTTCTAGACTCTCAGAAAAGGAAAAATTTCTCTCAGCATCCATCCTATCAAGCCATGTAATAATGTTGTATGTTTAAATGAGAGGCCCTCTCATTCTCCTCCATTCAAGTGAATACAGGCGAAGTTTACTCAATCTCTTCTCATACGACAGTCCTGCCATCCCAGGAATCAATCTCGTGAATTTTCGTTGAACTCCCTCTGTGGCAAGTATATCCTTCCTTAGGTAAGGAGACCAAAACTGTACACAGTACTCCAGGTGTGGTCTCACCAAGGCCCTATATAATAGGAGTAAGACTTATTTACTCCTCTACTCAAATCCTCTTGTAATGAAAGCCAGCAGACCATTTGCCTTCCTAATGGCTTGCGACACCTGCACATTCATTTTAATCACTCATGTACAAGGAAACCCAGGTCCCTTTGAGCAGCTGCATTACCCAACCTTTCACCGTTTAGGAAATACTCTGCATTCTGCTTTTTCAACCAAAGTGGATAGCTTCACATTTATCCACATTATATTCCATCTGCCATGCTCTCGCCCATTCACTGAGCCTGTCGATATCTCTTGAAGCCTCTTCACATCCTCTTTGCAACTGACACTGCCACCTAGCTTTGTATCATCAGCAAATTTGGAAATGTTACTTTTAGTCCCCTTATCCAAATCATTGACATAGATTATGAATAGCTGGGTCCCAAGCACTGCTCCTTGCGGTACCCCAATAGTCACAGCCTGCCATGCTGAAAAAGACCCGTTTATCCCTACTCTTTGTTTTCTGTGTTAACCAATTCTCAATCCATGCTAGTAAATTAACCCCAAATCCATGTGCCTTAATGGTGTTCACCAACCCCTTGTATGGGACATTATCGAAGGCCTTCTGAAAATCCAGATACGCCACATCTACCAGTTCTCTTTTTTCTACTTCTGGCGGCATGGATGACCACGTGTGCGGGAAGTGTTGCCGACTGCAGCGGCTCCAGGTTTCGCAGCTGGTGCGGCAGCTGGAGTCGCTACAGTGCGTCCACGAGGCTGAGCAATAATTGTAAAGCACATTTCCAGAAGTGGTCACCCTGCAGCCTCAGAATGTGCAGTTAGTGACGGAAAGGGTGACTGCCAGAGAGAGAAGGAGGAACAATCAGAAGGGCAAGAAACCCCAGAGTGCATCCAGCTCGCTATTCGGTTCACAGTTCTGGAAACTGGTGGTGGAGATGGTTCCTCTTGGGAGTGCAGCCAGGGCCAAGGCCACTGCACCACGGGTGGCACACATGCACAGGGAGGAAGAAGAGTGGAATAATGATACGAGATTCATTGGTTAGGGTTACAGATAGGCGTTTCTGTGGAAGCAGACGTGACTCCAGGATGGTACGTTGCCTCCCTGCTGCCAGGTTCAAGTATAGAAACATAGAAACACAAAATAAATAAGAGCAGGAGTAGGCCATTCGGTCCTTCGAGCCTGTTCTGCCATTCAACACGATCATGGCTGATCGTCTATCTCATTACCTTATAGCCGCACTCTCCCCATACACCTTCATGCATTTTTGTCTAAAAATCTACCTATCTCCTGCTGAAATATATTCACACTTGTCCTCCACAGCCGTCTATGGTAGAGAATTCCACAGGTTAACCACCCTCTGAGTGAAGTGATTTCTCTTCAGCTCAGTCCTAAATGTCCTACTCGTATCCTGAGACAGTGAACCCTCCTTCTAGACCCAACAGTCAGGGAAAACATTCTCCCTACATCCAGTCTGTCTAGCCCTGTCAGAATTTTAGACCATTCAATGAGATCCACTTTCATTCTAAACACGAGTGAATACAGAATAATAACAGAAAATGGTGGAAAAACTCAGCAGGTCAGGTAACATCCGTGGAGAGAAGTTTGAGTTGACGTTTCGGATCGCACCCTTCTTCAAAACTGGAAATAAAAGAAAATACATCGGAGGCAGGGCTTCGATCGGACAAAAGAAGTAAAAGAAACAAAAGGCGTAAAAGAGACAATAAAAGGTATTCAAAGCTAGACGAGATGGTAATAGGCTGAGATTGGTGTGAATTGCACTGGCAGGGCAAGAGAAAGCTGCCAGGTGTGAGAGTGAAATAAAAGTAAAGGGGGGGCGGAAAGGAGTGGAAAAATTACAAGATAAAATGTAATAGGGGCCGAGATTATGATCTGACATTGTTGAACTCGATCTTGAGTCCGGAAGGCTGTAGAGTGCCTAATCGGAAGATGAGGTGCTGTTCCTCGAGTTTACGTTGAGCATCCGTGGAACAATACTGGACGCCAAGGATGGTGAGGTCCGAGTGGTAATGGAGCGGTGAATTAAAATGACAGGCAACCGGAAACTTGGGGTCACCCTTACGGACTGAACGGAGGTGTTCCGCAAAGCGGTCACCCAATCAGCGTTTGGTCTCCCCAATGTAGAGGAGACCGCAACTTGAGCAGCGAATACAGTATACTAGATTGCGAGAAGTACAAGTAAATCGCTGTTTCACCTGGAAGGGGTGTTTGGGGCCCTGGACAGTGGGAAGGGGGGAGGTATAGGGGCAGGTGTTACATCTCCTCCGCTTGCAAGGGAAGGTGCTAGGCGAAGGGGAAGGACTGTTTGGGGTGATAGAGGAGTGGACTAGGGTGTCTCGGAGTGAGCAGTCCCTACGGAATGCTGATAGGGGAGGGGAGGGGAAGATACGTTTGGTGGTGGGATCACTTTGCAGGTAGCGGAAATGCCAGAGGATGATCCGTTGAATGTGGAGGCTGGTGGGATGAAAGGTGAGGACAAGGGGATCCCTAGCGTTGTTCCGGGAGGGAGGGGCAGGGGTGAGGGCAGAAGTGCGGGACATAGAACTGACACGGTCGAAGGCAGTGTCAACCACGGTAGAGGGGAATCCTCGGTTGCAGAAAAATGAAGACATGTCTGAAGCATTGGTGTGGAAGGTGGCATCATCGGAGCAGATACCGCGGAGATGGAGAAACTGGGAGAATGGAATAGAGTTCCTACAGGAAGCGGGGTGGGAGGAAGTGCAGTCCAGGTAGCTGTGGGAGTCAGTGGGCTTGTAGTGATTATTACTCGATAACCTATCCCCAGAGATGGAGACGGAGAAGTCAAGGAAGGGAAGGGAAGAGCCAGAGATGGGACTCTGCAGCCTTCCGGACTCAATATCGTGTTCAACAATTTCAGATCATAATCTCGGCTCCAATTACATTTTATCTTGTAATTTTTCCGCTCCTTTCCCCCCCCCTTTCCTTTTGTTTCTCTCTCACACCTGGCAGCTATCTCTTGCCCTGCCAGTACACTTCATACCTAATCTCAGCCTATTACCATCTCGTCCAGCTTCGAATACCTTTTATTTTCTCTTTCACTTCTCTTGTATCTTTTACTTCTTTTGTCCAATCGCAGCCCTGCCTCCGATCTATTTTCTTTTCTTTCCAGTTTTGAAGAAGGGATCGACCCGAAACGTCAACTCAAATTTCTCTCCACGGATGTTGCCTGACTTGCTGAGTTTTTCCAGCATTTTCTGTCGTTATTTCCGATTTCCAACATCTGCAGTATTTTGCTATCGTACTAGTGAATACAGGCCGAGTCGACCTAATCTCTCCTCATATGACAGACCTGCCATCCCAGGAATCAGTCTGGTGAACCTTTGCTGCACTCCCTCTAAGGCAAGTATATCCTTTCTTAGGTAAGGAGCCAAAACCTGGAGGATATTTGGTGGGGTGGGGAGGAGCTGAGCGTATTAGGTGCGGTGGGGAGGAGCTGAGGATATTAGGTGGGGTGGGGAGGAGTTGAGGATATTAGGTGGGGTGGGGAGGAGTTGCGGATATTGGAGGGTTGGGGAGGAGTTGAGGCTATTAGGTGGGGTTGGGAGGAGCTGAGGATATTAGGTGGGGTGGGGAGGAGTTGCGGATATTGGAGGGTTGGGGAGGAGTTGAGGCTATTAGGTGGGGTTGGGAGGAGCTGAGGATATTAGGTGGGGTTGGGAGGAGCTGAGGATATTAGGTGGGGTGGGGAGGAGTTGAGGATATTAGGTGGGGTGGGGAGGAGTTGCGGATATTGGAGGGTTGGGGAGGAGTTGAGGCTATTAGGTGGGGTTGGGAGGAGCTGAGGATATTAGGTGGGGTGGGGAGGAGTTGCGGATATTGGAGGGTTGGGGAGGAGTTGAGGCTATTAGGTGGGGTTGGGAGGAGCTGAGCTTATTAGGTGTGTTTTTGAGGAGCTGAGTGTATTAGGTGGGGTGGGGAGGAGCTGAGCGTATTAGGTGCGGTGGGGAGGAGCTGAGGATATTAGATGGGGTGGGGAGGAGTTGCGGATATTGGAGGGTTGGGGAGGAGTTGAGGCTATTAGGTGGGTTGGGAGTAGCTGAGCTTATTAGGTGTGTTTGTGAGGAGCTGATTGTATTCGGTGGGGTGGGGAGGAGCTGAGGTTATTAGGAGCGGTGGGGAGGAGTTGAGGATATTATTTGTGATGGGGAGGAGCTGAGGACATTAGATGGGGTGGGGAGGAGCTGTGGATATAAGGTGGAATAGGGAGGAGCAGATGTTATTTGGTGGGGTGCAGAGGAGCTGAGGATATTAGGTGAGGTGGGGTAGAGCTGAGGATATTAGGTGGGTTGGGGAGGAGCCGAGGATATTATTTGTGATGGGGAAGAGCTGAGGACATTAGGTGGGGTGGGGAGGAGCTGAGGATTTTAGGTGGGGTGCGGAGGAGCTGAGGAATTTAGGTGGGGTGCGGAGGAGCTGTGGATATAAGGTGGAGTGGGGAGGAGCTGAGGTTACTTGGTGGGGTGGGGAGGAGCTGAGGATATTATGTTGGGTGGGGAGGAGCTGAGGATATTATGTGAGGTGGGGAGGAGCTGAGGATATTATGTTGGGTGGGGAGGAGCTGAGGATATTAGGTGGGGTGGGGAGGAGCTGTGGATAATAGGCGGGGTGGGGAGGAGCTGAGAATATTAGGTGGTGTTTGGAGGAGCTGAGGATATTAGGTGGGCTGCAGAGGAGTTGAGGATATTAGGTGGTGTTGGGAGGAGCTGAGGTTATTAGATGGGGTGGGGAGGAGTTGAGGATATAGGATGGGATGGGGAGGACCTGATGATATTAGATGGGGTGCGGAGGAGTAGAGAATATTAGGTGCGGTGGGGAGGTGCTGAGTATCTTAGGTGAGGTGGCAAGGTGTTTAGTATGTTCGATGCATAAATAGATTTCGGAAGTCACAAAGTGAGGCTGAAGCATACAGGAGAGCAGTATTGTTATACCTTCACCAACCTCTTCAAAAAACTGTGGTATAAAGTGACAAGGCAGGAGTTTACTCTGCAATAAATCCGCAGGCTTTATGATTACATTCCAAAACCACACACAGTTGTAGATTGCTGCCTTTATTAATAATTATTTTTGTTTATTCAATGCAGAGATGCTTTGCCTCAAATATTGAAGAGACATTTCTCTACATGACATCTCACAATAGACATTGGCCCAGAAATTCGGGTCCCCACGACTGTGTACTGATGGGATACTCACCCATAAGCCCAATGGAAGTGACGGTTTCCTGCATGCACTGCGCATGTGCAGGAAACCAGCACTTCTGTTCCCCTGAAAGAAGGGGGTCAGAGTTTGCATGCGTGCACAGGAGAGGCAGCACCTGGGCATTGAACTAACGTTTCTTTTTGCAGGTTCTCCGGCAGGGTATGTCTCCAGCAGGTACACTTTTCAAAAGCAGTTGCAAGGCATGCTTTTAACAAGGTAACTGGTGAGTTAATTAAAATTAAAACATTTTTTCCACAGGGTTGTTATTTTTAAATACTTTAAAGAAAGTTAAGTTTGTTTGTCGCCCCATTAGAAAATGTAATTAATTGTTTAAAATAGTTGTTTCATGTAATTTATATTTTATTGCATAAATGTGATGGTTTTTCTAATTTATTTGGAGTTTTAGTGATGTTTTGGGGCTTATAGTATTTATTGGTTTGACAGGTATACCTGTTAAACTGATGAATGAAGCATTCCCTGCTGGCATTGGTTCTCCATGGCCCACGTGATCCCAGGGGACGCATCACACTAACTGCGCCCCTGGGGTATGCAGGCACTACATGCCATTAACTTTGGTACGAAAATATAAGCATCATGAATGTAGTGTGGTTGATGTTGTGTATATGGACTTACAAAAGAAGTTTGACAAAAATCACGTGACGTACCTGATCATATAACTGTAGCCCATGGGATTAATGTGACAGGGCAGCATGGATACAAAATTTGTTAAGTGTCTGAAAGCAGGGAATAGTGGTGTCCGGTTGTTTTTCATACTGGAGGGAGGTATACAGTGGTCTTCCGCAGGGGCCGCTATTAGGACCCGTGCTCTCTGATTTTTTAATGACCTTTGTTGGGTATACAGAGCATCGAAACTCGGAAATGCAGTCCACGATGAGGAGCATAGTAACAGACATCAGGTGGACGTAGACTGACTGCTCTGCAAGAGAACATAAGAGATAGAAGCAGGAGTAGGCCATTCGGCCCTTCAATCCTGCTCCACCATTCAATATGAACATGGCTGACCTTCGGTTAAAAGTCATTCATGCGACACCTTCTAACTGACCCTCATTCCTGCCTATAAATTTACCTCCTTACTCAGTCTTCAGGCATATTTTGCATTAACAGAATAAAATATAATTGGAGCCGAAAACAAGAATCTAAATGCCAAGAAAAGTTGGCTGTCTCTTGACCCTTATAAACTATTCCTCAAGCTGGAGGGTTTAAGAGTTTCAGATACGTCTCTAACATGATCCTACACTTCGCTGATGGTGTTTCTTTCCCAATCCAATCGCTTTGCTTACAGCATAGCCCGAACTCGGATTCAATTAGGCAGACACTTGGCAGATTCTATTTAACACAGAGGATTGTGAAGTGAAAAATGAGAATAGGCAATGTGATCTCAATGTTACAATTTTAAAGGGAGTGCAGCAACAGACGGACCTAGACGTGTATGTACACTTATCTTTGAAGGTGGCTGGACAATTTGAGAAGTATTTTAATAAAGCATAAGGGATCCTTCGCTTTATTAATAAGCAGTAGAGCACAAAAGCGAGGAAGTTATGCAAAAACTTTATAAAGCACTGATTAGGCTTCAGCTGGACTATTGTGTCCAATTCTGAGCACCACACTTCAGGAAAATGTCAAGGCCTTGGAGCGTGTGCAGAAGAGATTTACTAGAATGGTACCAGGGATAAGGGGCTTCCGGTAACTGCAGAGCTGGGGTTGTTCTGATTAGAGCAGAGAAGGTTAAGAGGTGATCAAAAACCTAAATAGATTTAATAGAGTAATTAAGGTGCAACTGCTTCCAGTGGCAGTGGGGTCGGTAACAGAGGACACAGATTTAATGTGATTGACAAAAGAACCAGAGACAACATGAGGAGGATTGTGTTTTACACAGCGAGTTGTTGTGATCTGGAATGAGCTGCCTGAAAGGGCGGTGGAAGCAGATTCAATAGTAACTTTCAAAGGGGATTTGGAAAATATACTTGAAGTCAAATAAATTACTGGGGAAAGAGCAGAGGAGTGGGATTAATTGGACAGCTCTACCAAAGAGCCAGCACAGGCACGTTGGGCCGAATGGCCTCCTTCTGTGCTGTATCATTCCCTGATTCTATAATCACCGATACCTTAGATAATAAGAAGTGGAACGTGGCAGAAAAGCAAAGGGTTCTACGGCAACAGATGAACAAGTAATTAAATGCTGTATCACTGGTCAGCAAAACAATTAAAGTGCTAACAATGAACTGGGGTTTATTTCTAAGGTGATAGAATTCAAAAGAAATGAAGTTGGCCAATGGTGGGAAGTGGAGTTTCACAAGGATCGGTGCTGGGAACACTTTTGTTCACCATTTACTTAAACATTTCGGCCTCGGGAATCAGAAGTGCAATTTACATAGAAGATAGGAGCAGGAGTAGGCCATTCGGCCCTTCGTGCCTGCTCCGCCATTTAATGAGATCATGGCTGATCCTTTAATTCAGTATCCCGTCCCCGCCTTCTCTCCGTAACCCTTAACCCCTTTTGCCCGTAGAAATATATCTAATTCCCTCTTAAATATATTTAATGAGCTGGCATACACTGCCCTCTGTGGCAATGAGTTCCACAGGTTCACCACTCTCTGAGTGAAGAAATTCCCCCTCATCTCTGTCCTAAATGGTTTAGCCCTTATCCTTAAATTATGTCCTCTAGTTCTGTTCTCACCCGCCAAGGGAAACATTCCTTCTGCATCCAGTCTGTCTAGACCTGTCAGAATTTTATACACTTCTATGAGGTCCCCTCTCAATCTTCTAAACTCCAGTGTGTACATCCCTAAACTACATAGTCTCTCCTCATAGGTCATTCCCGCCATTCCTGGTATCAGCCTGGTGAATCGCCGCTGCACCCCCTCCATGGCAAGAACATCCTTCCTCAGATGAGGCGACCAAAACTGTACACAGTACTCGAGGTGTGGTCTCACCAGTGCCCTGTACAGCTGCAGCAAGGTATCCCTGTTCCTGTATTCTAACCCTTTTGCTATGAAGGCCAGCATACCGTTTGCCTTCTTGACCGCCTGTTGCACCTGCATGCTCGCCTTCAGTGACTGGTGTACAAGAACACCCAGGTCTCTCTGTACTTCCCCCTCTCCCAATCTATTGCCATTTAAATAATAATTTGCCCTCCCGTTCCTGCACCCAAGGTGGATAACTTCGCACTTGTCCACATTATAGTGCATCTGCCATTTATCCGCCCAATCGCCCAGTCTGTCCAAATCGCTCTGGAGCTTCCTGGTCTCTTCCTCTGAGCCCACCCCCCCTCCTAGTTTAGTGTCGTCTGCAAATTTGGAAATGCTGCATCCGACTCCCTGATCCAGGTCATTAATGTAAATTGTGAACAGCTGGGGGCCCAGGACAGATCCCTGTGGTACCCCACTTGTTACTGCCTGCCATTCAGAAAATGAGCCGTTTATTCCAACTCTCTGTTTTCTATCTGACAGCCAGTTCCCTATTTGAAACATTGTAGATGCCACCTAAATGGGGGTATATACTTAAAACAGAGGAGGACTGCGACAAAATCCAGGAAGACGTTATTAAACTGGCAGAATGGGTGTGTAACTGAACCTCATATAGCGAAATGTGAGGTGGTGCATTTTAATAGCAAGAATACGGAGGTCACCACTCCTTGGAAAATAAGATTTAAACGGGGTAAAGGGACAGAGGGATGTGAGGCTATAGTTACATAAATCAATAAAAGTTGCAATGCAGGTTGATAAGACCATAAAAACAAAGAAGGCACGGGGTTTCATTTCTAGAGGGATAGAATTGTAAAAAATAGAAGTTATGTTAATCTTGTATGGAACCTTGGTTAGGCCACACTCGGTGGACTGTGCACATGGTCTCCATCTTATATAAAGGACACAGAGGGACTGGCGAAGTTACAAACAGTATTTACTAGAGTGATACCAGAACTGAGAGGTTATACCTGTCAGGAAAGTCTGAACAGGCTGGGGCTCCTTTCTTTCGGAAAGTGAAGACTGAGGGACAATCAGATAGTGTTCTTGGAGATTATGAAATGGTTTCATATGGTAGATTAGAGAAGGTCTTTCCCCTTGCAGGAGAGACTATAACTCGAACCATAGATTTAAGATAGTCATTAATCAATCTAATAGGAAATTCAGGAGTCACCTTTTAACTAAATGAGTGGTCAGAATGTGGAGCTCGCTACCACAAGGAGCAGTTGATGTGAATAACAGACAAATTTAAAGGGGGAAAGGAATAGGACGATATTTTTATTGGGTTAGATGAAGGAGGGTGGTTGGAGGCTCGTGCGGAGCAAGGACATCAACATGGACATTTTGAGTCAAGTATCTTGTCTCTGTGCTGTAAATACTTTGTAAATTGTATTAAACTTGTGTTGGACATGGGTCAGGTCACATTTAGAGAACTGCACATATTTATGGTCTCCATAATATAAAAAGGACATAGAAGAACTGGAGAATGTGCAAAAAATACTTACAACAACAACACCTTGTATTTACATTGCGCCTTTAACATAGTAATATGACCTAAGTGATTTACGGGATCGTTATTGAGCAAAACCTGACCCTGAGCCACCTAAGCAGATATTTGGAAAGATGAGCAAAAGCTTAGTCAAAGAGGTAAGCTTTAAGCAGCATCTTAATGGAGGAGAGAGAATTAGAGAAGCAGAGAGGTTTAGGGAGGGGATTACTGAGCTTAGGGCCCAGGCAGCTGAAAGCACAGCCGCCAATGGTGGAGCGGTTATAATCGGGGATGTGCAAGAGGCCAAAATTAGAGGAGCACAGAGATCTCGGGAGTGTTGAGGGGCTGGTGGAGCTTGCAGAGGCAGGGAGGGCGAAGCCATGGTGGGATTTGACAGCAAGGATGCTAATTTTAAAATGGTGGCATTGCCGGAACTGGAATGACTGTTGGTCAGCGAGCATAGGAGTAGTGGTTTACCGCAATGGTTGTGGATTATGTTATGGGCAGGACAGCTTTGGATGAGCTCAGGTTATGGAGGGTGGGAGCTGGGAAGCCGGCCAGGAGAGATTTGTTGTTATCAAGTGTAGAGCTACCAAAGGCAGGGCTGATGCTTCGAGCAGCAGATGAGCTGTGGCAGGGGCGACGTTTGGCGATGTTACGGCAGTGGAAGTAAGCCGTCCTGGTGATGAAGTGAATAACCGGTTGGAAGATCATCCCGAGGTCTAATACGACACAAAGGTTGCAAACAGCAAACTGCTGCTACGGGGAGGGATGGAGTTGGGGGCTAGGCAACGGATTTTGTGAAGGGGGCCAATAGCTTTGGTCTTACAAATATTTAGTTGGATGTCACCAGAACTGAAAGATTGCAGCTCTCAGGAAAGTTTGAACAGGTTGGGCATTTCTTAGAAGAGAGAGGACTTAGATGAGGCTGATAGAGACCTTGAAAATGATGAATGGGTTGCACAGGGTAGATGTGGAGAGAATGTTTACACTTGTGGGAGAATGCCACACTTGGGGTCATAAATACAAAATAGTTACTAATAAATTCAAAAGGGATGTAATGAACAATTAATTAACTCAGAGTAGTTAGAATGTGGAAGATAATGGCACAGGAAGTGGTTGACGAAAATATTTTAGATTATTTCAAAAGGAAACTAGACGAGTAAATGAACGAAAACGGAACAGAAAGATAAGCCAAGTGTCTGAGATGATGTACATGCAATGAGAGGAGATTGGTGTGGAGCATCAACACCAGCACAGACTGATTGGCCGAATGGCTTGTTTGTGTGCTGTATATTCCAGGTAATATAATTCTCTGAACTACAGCTCAGCTCTGTCTGTCTATCTATTGACCAGGCTCTTACTCTGGAAGCTGCGAATGAATTGCTGCCCTCAATAGCTGAAGGGACTCTTTAAAGACGGAATGCAGACAACTCGTGGTCCTGTCCCAAAAGACAATGTGGGAAATGTCAATCAGAAACAGCGCCGAGTCCTAAACACAGTGCTCGCCCCGCCGCTGGCTGTATCTTCAGATCATTAGCGATATCTGGTGTAATTCAGTGGATGGCAGTGCTGCGCTGGAAACACTGGGAGCCGCCTCTGGGCTGCGCTCAGTTATTTATGATTAATAATTAATTGAATAATTGAGGTAAGTGGATATATCACCGCCCTCTTCACCTGCTCTCTGAACTTGGACTGGGTCACCCCATAAATAAATGTGTTTGTGCAGCAACTTAAATTTATCAGCAGATATCCGACTTGTTCAAAGATATATAAAGAATCAGTGTAATAACCGGGATTCGTTGCTGTAATGGTATAATATAAGGACTTGATAACATAGGCCAGCCACAGCAATATGAAGCTGGCGGATATGGTGAAGAGTAAAATCACTGACTTCCTTCTGCTCTCCATCTCGGGGTCTCTGTCATTCTCTCCCTTGCTCTCACCCCTCAATCTCTTACGGACCCGACTGGCCACTAAAATGTGTCTGACTGTCAGAGCGTTGAGCAACAGAATTAAAGTGAATGGGAGCAATGGTGTTAAAACCGTATCAAACCAGTCAAATCCCACCCACCCAGGATCAGTAAAATAGCTTGGGATTGGGACACAGAACCACGGTACATTGTCGATTATCCTCCAGGGTTGAGCTGTAAAGTAGAAGGGAACGTTTTTTAAACAGAGCAGAATGCCGGTTGTTGCCAGAACCACAGCCGCAGTTTTCTCGGTGCAATATTTAGTTTTCAGCTTCTGGCAACAAATGGCCACAAATCGATCAAAGCTGAAAGTGATGGTGAACCAGACAGAACAGTCTGTGGCTGCAGTGGAGAGGACAACGATAACTCTGCACACAGGAGTGATGTCCAGGATAGACCATGGGAAATAAAAATAATTGATCCGGTTCATTATGACCTCAAAGACAATGACCAGGAGATCCGCCATTGCCATGGCCACCAGGTAGCGAGTGGTGCAGGTGGAGAGCCCGCACTTTCCCTGGGACAGGATCACAATCGCCAGCAAATTCACTGTAAAACATGGAAGGGAAAAGAGATTGGAAACTACTGATCACACACTCTCCGTGGCTGAGCCCAGACAGTGAGGGCTGGGTTTTAACACCCCAAAAACCGGCGGTAGGTGTTGGGTCAGAGGTGAAAATTGAGCAATATCCTCCGAACCCGAAAATGCCTCCAAGCCGCCCGCTTCCTGGTTAATGGAGATGGGACAGGGGGTGGGAAGTGAACCGCTCCCAGGAGGCGGGTTGGCAATTTAAATATATCAATGAGGCGTGCAGCCTCTGATTTATCCTGTTTTATAGGCTTAACTACGGTGGGCCGGTCTCCCTGGGCCACTGGAATGATTTCATCCCCCACTCACCAAGCTCTACCCATCGCCTGACCCCCCAGGGATAGAACAGCGCAATCGTGTTTGGACATTCCACAGACTGATGATTGGGCACACCCCCGGGGACCGGTCAAATTCCCAGGACTGGTCAAACATCCAGGACCAGACACACCCCCCGGGACCGGTCAAAGCCCCAGGACCGGTCAAACATCCAGGACCGGTCACACCCCCCATTACCAGTCAAACCCCCGGGACCGGTCAAACTACCTGGGACCGGGCTAACCCCCTGGGACCGGTCAAACCCCGAATACATGATCGGACACTCCACGGGGTCTGATGGACTCACCTCCGGGACCAACCTGGTCCTGCTCCGGAGTCTCCCGGACCCCGTCCGACTGGAAGCTTGGCTGTCAATCAGGCTGAATTCCGGGGTGGGGAACCAGTCAAGGACAAATGACGTACACTGTGGAGTTAAGGCACAACAACGTCCGGGAATACCTGGATTTCCAGGTATCCTGTCTGATATTTCACACCCACCCCATACCCTCCGCCCATCGTACATGACACGCCTCTGTTAATATCCAGGCGGAAGTATAGGAGCAAATGCAAAATACTGAGACTGCTGTAAATCTGATAAGAACATAAGAAATAATAGCAGGAGTCGGCCATTCGGCCCTTCGAGCCTGTTCCGCCAGTCACTGAGATCATGGCTGATCTCCTGTCTCAATTCCATTCACCGGCCTTATTGCGATATCCCTGGATGCCCTTACTAGTCAGAAATCTATACGGACCTCTGTTCTGAATATATCCAATGACTGAGCCGCCAAAACCCTCTGGTGTAGAGAATTCCATAGATTCACCACCCTCTGTGTGAAGAAATTTCTTCACATCCTTGTCGCGAAGGGCCTACCCTTTATCCTGAGTCTGTGACCCCTGGTTCTAGACTCCCCAGCCAAGGGAAACATTCTCCCAGCATCCACCCTATCAAGCCCTGTAATAATTTTGTATGCTTCAATGCGAGCCCCTCTCATTCTTCTGAATTCAAGATAATACAGGCCTTGTTTACTCAATCTTTTCTCGTATGACAGTCCCGCCATCCCAGGAATCAATCTCGTGGAACTTCTTGATCAAGGTGTTAGGCCACAGCCACCATGGGGAAGCCTTCGCCCCTGACTGCCTGATTTCCTCTCTCGATCGTCTATATTTATAGTTATTTTTGTGGGCTGGTAATCACCTGGTGTCAATCATTTGATCCCAATCCTATTGTCCAATTGTGAAGCGGGAAGGCAACCCTCGCCGTCCCTTTCTGTATGACTGACAAGGCCTCCCTCTTATCTTTCTGAGGAATGTTCTGTCAAGTTTCTCCAAGGGCATTTTATGGCTTCGTGGTTCCTTGTTATCTAGCAAGTGCTATCCTCACTGTTACCTTGCATTTTACAATTCCCTTATCACTTCTATTTGTCTTTTGATGCTTGATATTCCACCATTTATCCTGTCTCTTTTTCCGCTTGCCTGTTGTCAGTCTCTGTTCTAAGAATTAAAACCCATCTTTGAATCTAACAGCTATTTCTTACACTCCCTCCTCGCAGGGACTCACCTCACTGAGCTAAGGCCAGAGATCGGTGCAGGTTACCTGTGTAAAGACTCTGAATCAGAGATAAGAACTGGTTCGTCAAACCTTAATCATTTACAGAAGTGCAAAAATCAATAACCACAGCCCAATATTCAGCCCGTCTAATGGTAACATAATGAATTTCAGCAGTCATGACCCACATATTCTCAGGACTGTGTTGGGGGAAGGTGACTAATCAGCACCAAAACAATTAAAGTGTTTACAATAACTATACATAAAGTAAGAATAAATCATTATATAGAGGATTTGAATACTGTAAAACTGCTCTCCCGCTGTTCACCTGTCTGTAATTAGGTAACATATGTTTCTTTTAGTGCAGTTCAATAGGAAACAAAGCATTATCAATGCATTTCACCTTATATCTGAATATAAGAACATAAGAAATAGAAGCGGGAGTAGGCCATACGGCCCCTCGAGCCTGCTCCGCCATTCAATAAGCTCATGGCTGGTCATTGACCTCAAAAGCCTTTTCCTGCCCGATCTCCATATCCCTTGATTATCCATGAGTCCAAAAATCCATCTATCTCAGTCCTGAATGTACTCAAAGACTCAGCATTCACAAGCCTTGGGGTACAGAATACCAAAGGTTCTCCATTCTCTGAGAAAATAATACTATTCTCCGCCCAGTCTAAAATTGCCTACATCTTATCCTGAGACTATGTCCACTAGTTCTAGACACTCCAGCCAGGGGAAACAACCTCTCAACATCTAACCCTGGCAATAGAGTCATACAGTCATAGAGTTAAACAGCACAGAAAGAGGGCCTTCGGCCCATCGTGTCCGCGCCGGCCTTCAAGACTTGTCTTTTCGAATTCCATTTTCTAGCACTTCGTCCGTAGCCTTGTATGCTATGCTGTTCCAGGTGCTCATCTAAATGCTTCTTGAATGTTGTGAGGGTTTCTGCCCCTACCAGCCTTTCAGGCAGTGAGTTCCTGATTCCAACCACCGTCTGGATGAAAATGTTTTCCTAAAATCCCCTCTAAACCTCCTGCCACTTAACCTGAATCTATGCCTCCTGGTTATTGACCCCTCCAGTAAGGGGAAAAGCTACTTTCCATCTACCCTATCTGTGCCACTCATAATTTTGTATATCTCAATCGGGTCCCCATTCAACCTTCTCTACTCTAAGGAAATCAACCCCAGCCTGTCCAGTGTCTCTACATAGCTGAAAAGCTCAAGCCCAGGTAATATCCTGATGAATCTCTTCTGCACCATCTCCAATGCAATCACATTGTTGCTATAGTGTGGCGACCAGAACCGCACACAGTATCCCAGCTGTGACCGAACTAACGCTTTGTACAGCTCCATCATATCCACCCTGCTCTTATATTCTATTCCTCAGCAAATGAAGGCAAGTATCCTAATAACCTTTAGAATCTTATAGGTTTCAATGAGATCATCTCTCATTCTTCTGAATTGCAGAGCGTACAGGCACATTCTACACAATCTCTCATCATATGACTGCCCTCCCATCCCAGGAATCAATCTCGTGAACCTTTGTTGCAGCGCCACTTATGCTTATAACCAAACTTCTTCAACCAGCAGCAGAAATCTTCCCCTTTGCAAATGATTACATTCAGAAAACACGAATGCAGCACCATGAAGGGGAGAGATCAGTCATCTATAACAACAATTTCAATTTGGAACAGACTTCTTCCACTCCATTTAGTGACCCACACACAGTACAGTTCTACATTGAAAGATACTCCCAGTAACACATGGCCACTATGGTCAGGTGTTCCAAACCAGTTAGTGACCCACATTCAGTACAGTTGTACAGAGACAGATACTCCCGTTAATACATGGCCACTGGGATGAGATGTTCCACTCCAGTTAGTGACCCACACTCAGTGCAATTCTACAGTGACAGATACTGCCAGTAATATATGGCCACTGGTAAAAGATGTTCCACTCCAGTTAGTGACCCACACTCAGTACAGTTCCACAGTGACAGATACACCAAGTAATACATTGCCACTGTGGTCAGGTGTACCACACCAGTTAGTGACCCACACTCAGAACATTTCTACAGTGACAGGTCCTCCCAGTAATACATGGCCACTGGGGTCAGGTGTTCCACTCCAGTTAGTGACCCACACTCAGTAAAGTTCTACAGTGACACATACTCCCAGTAATACATGGCCACTGGGGTCAGGTGTTCCACTCCAGTTAGTGACCCACACTCAGTACAGTTCTACAGTGACAGATACTCCCAGTAATACATGGCCACTGGGGTCAGGTGTTCCACTCCGGTTAAAGACCCAAACCCAGTACAGTTCTACAGTGAAAGATACTCCCATTAATACATGGCCACTGGGGTCTGGTGTTCCACTCCAGTTAGTGACCAATACTCAGTAAATTTCTACAATGACAGTCCCTTCCACTAATACCTTCTCTCAGAGAGTTGCTTACACTGAGGTCTGATAAAACAGTACACAATATTACAGTAAAGTCAATAACTTCATAACACAGCGAGCCCATGAGTACAAACAGAATTTTAATTTCAGTTGCCGCATTGGAATAAAATCTCAGAGGAAATTCAGGACATTTGCTTAATCGGGTGTCTGAATAACAGTAAGGACTAGATCACAATGCAACATTATCAGTCACAGAGCAAAACCAGAGACCAGCTCACACACAGATTAAACAACTTCAATAGTTATAATCACTTGCCAGGAACTCCAATGACGGCAATGATCATGTAGGATATTTTCTCCACACTGAGATATGTGTCAAGCATTTTCTGTGTGAAGCGGTGTTTCCCTTCGTGCTGCCGGCAATCTCTCTGAATTAAACTCTGAGGTGATACATTCCCAGAGCCTTTCATTTATACCCTGCGGGATTCCCACGGGGACGTTGAGTTTACAGCAGCGCTGAAAATACTATTTAAAAAAACATTTGAACAAACAGATGACGACAGTGGACTGAATTCCCTGTTGTGATGGAATATATTTACTGCTGAGATTGAAATTGAACACCCAAAAGACCGGACAATTCTGATCACATGTTATAACTAATGGAAATTGCCAGCTGTATTCTCCCACCAATGGGGTTGTTGTTTCAAACACCACCAGGCCCATCTCTAGATCTCATATTGTTTTGGTGATGTCCTTCACTCTGCTGTGGCCATTCAGTAATTAAATTCCAAATGTTAGAGCGTCCTGTCAGGGGTGCTCTTTGCAATCTCGAATGGGGCTGACCACCTTATGTGTGGCCATTTAGTTAAACAATTAAATTAGCGTATTTGTCGATGGATCCTCAATCAGGTACAACCCCTCAAATTACTAGAGTACCTCAAACTAATATAGTACCTCAAACTAATACAGTACCTCAAACTAATACAATACCTCAAACTAATACAGTACCTCAATCTAATACAGCACCTCAAACTAATACATCTCCTCAAACTAGTAAACAGACCCGCCCACAACCTCTCTGGTCCAAAGTCCAGTAATCTTGTGTTCCCACAAACTCACAATGCATGGGATCTCACTTGCCAGACACCATGAGGGCGTTACCAGGCTAACAAAAACTGATTGTACAGATTATATAAACAGTTTAACAATGCGTATTATTTAAATATATATTTAAAAGTCTTAAATTTATTTCTGTTAAGTTAGTAATGGTTTATTAAATACAGGCATGGCAGAACACCTCATTCCCGTGGAATGCACATCTTGTGATTTGTGGGAACTCCAGTACACTTCCCGTGTCCAGGACAACCAAATGTGCAGGACGCATCGTCAGCTGTAGGAGCTCGAATTCTGGGTTTTGGAGATTGAGCAGCAACTGGAGTCACTGTGGTGCATCCGTGAGGCTGTGTGCTACTTGGATAGCACGTTTCAGGAGGTGGTCACCCCTCAGCTTAAGAGAGTGCAGGCAGAGAGGGAATGGGTGACTGGCAGACAGAAAAGGAGATTTTGGCCGGTAGTGTAGGAATCCCCTGAGTGCATGTAACTCTCTAACCGGTATTCAGTTCTAATTACAGGAGAGGGCTGTGGTTCATCTGGTGAGTACAGTCAGAGCCATGTCCGGTGCACCTCGCGTGGCTCAGCTTTACAGTGGGTTGGTGGGGATGGGTGGAGAAAGATCAGGAAAGCAATAATGACAGGGGATTTAAGAGTTAGGGGAATAGGCATGCGTTTCTGCGGCCGCAGACATGAATCTAGGATGGTGCCAGGGTCAAGGATGTGACTGAATGGCAGAAGAACATTCTGAGGGGTAGGGTGAACAGACTGAGACCATGCTCCATATCGATAACAATGACATATGTAGGAAGAAGAATGAGGACCTGCAGGCATATTTTAGGGAGCAAGGAAAGAGATTAAAATCAGGACTTCAAATGTAGTAATATTCGGATTACTCCTGGAGATTGTGCTTTTGAGTGTAGAAATAGGAGGATAGAGCAGATGAATGCATGGCTGGAGAGATGGTGCAGGAGGGAGGGCTTTATATTCCTGGGACACTGGGACCAGTTCTCGGGGAAGTGGGGCCTAAAAATGCCGGACAGGCTGCACCCAAACAGGGCCGCAACCAATGGTCTCGATGGGGAGGGGGTGGGTTGCTTGTAGAGTTGGTGAGGTTTTATGCTAAATTGGCAGGCGCTGGGCACCAGGCTGTAGCACTAGAAAGATGAAACCAGGTGCAAAAAGGATTGGAGAGATGGATAGCCAAGAGTAATAAATAATAAGGTATTATGTGGGGTCAGACTAAAAAAATACAAGACAGGTTTACAGTCCCAAATGGGTTAATGCATGAAGTGTGGTAAATACGTTTTGTGAGCTGCAGACGCAAATAGCCACAGGGAAATAAGATGTTGTGATGATCACGTTGACATGGGTCAATAAAGGGCAGGACTGGGTACTAAATATTCCTGGGCAGAAGGTGTTCAGGAAGGAATGTGAAGGAAATAAAGGAGGTGGGATGGTAGTATTGAATCAGGAGAATTATACAGTGCTGGAGAGAAAGGATGTCCTGGAGGGGTTAAGGACAGAATCTATGTGGTTAGAGTTAAGAAATAATAGAGGTGACATTACACGAATAGGTGTATTTTATAGACCACTAACTAGTGGGAAAGATCTAGAGGAGCAAACATGATAAACAGCGGGAGCAGCATGCTATAGACAGGGCTAAGCACTCCCACCATCAATGGATCAGAACAAAGTTCTGCAGTCCTGCCACATCCAGTCCTGAATGCTGGTGGACCATTAAACAACTAACAGGAGGTGAAGGCTCCAGTTAAATCCCCATCCTCAATGAGTGCAAAGGACAGGTCTGAAGCGTTTGCAACCATTTGCATCGGAAGTGCCAAGTGCCAGTCTTCAGCCAATTCGAATTACTCCAGGTGATAACAAGAAGCGGCTGAGCACACTCGATAAAGCAAAGGTTATGGGCCCTGACAACATTCCGAATGTCGTGCTGAAGGCTTGTAATCCAGAACTAGCCGCGACTCTAGCCTAGCTGCTCCAATACAGCTGCAAAAAACTCGCATCTACCCGACAATGTGGAAACCAGCCCAGATATGTCATGTCAACTAAAAGCAGGACAAATCCAATCCGACCAACTACCTGTCCATCAGTCTACTCGCAATCATCAGCAAAGAGATGGTAGGTGTCATCGACAGTGCTATCAAGCAGCACTTCCTCAGCAATAAGCTGCTCACCAAAGATCACTTCAGGTAACGGCAGGACCACTTGGCTCCAGAGCTCATTACAGCCTTGGTCCAAACATAGACGAAAGAGCTGAATTCCAGAGGCGATGCGAGATTGTCAGAATTTGACTGAGTGTGGCATCAAGTGACCCCAGCAAAACTGAAGTTAATGGGAATCAGGGGAAAACAGTCCTTGGCTGGAGCCATAACTAGCACAAAGGAAGATGGTTGCGGTTGATGGACATCAGTCATCTCAGGCACAGAACATCGATGCATGTTTTCCTCAGAGCAGTGTCCAGAGGCCAAATATCATCAGCTGCTTCATCAATACACACCGCCCCTTGAAATTCAACGGCATTACCATCGCTGAATCCCCCAGCAGCAACATCCTGGGGGTCATCATTGACCAGAAACTTAACTGGACCAGCCACAGAAATGCGGTGGCAAGAAGAGCAGGTCAGCGGCTGGGTATTCTGTAGTGAATGTCTCAACTTCTGACTCCCCAAATCCTTTCCACCAGCGACAAGGCACAGTATGTTGGAATCGCCTCATAGAAACATAGAAACATAGAAGATAGGAGCAGGAGTAGGCCATTCGGCCCTTCTATCCTGCTCCGCCATTCAATGAGAACATGGCTGATCATCCAAATTCGGTACCCTGTCTCTGCCTTCTCCCCATATCCCTTGATCCCTTTAGCCTCAAGAAATATATCCAACTCTTTCTTGAATATATTTAATGAACTGGCCTCCACCGCACTCTGTGGCAGAGAATTCCACAGGTTCAGCACTCTCTGGGTGAAGAAATTCCTCCTCATTTCAGTCCTAAATATGACCCCTGGTTCTGGACTCCCCGGCCATCAGAAACACCCTTTCTGCATCTAGTCTGCCCAGACCTGACAGAATTTTATAGGTTTCGATGAGATCCCCTCACAGTCTTCTAAACTGCAGTGAGTATAAGCCCAATTGACACAATCTCTCCTCGTCCGTCATTCCTGCCATCCCAGGTACCATCCTGGTGAATCTGCGCTGCACTCCTTCCATGGCAAGAACGTCCTTCCTCAGGTAAGGTGACCAAAACTGCACAAAATTCTCAAGGTGCGGTCTCACCAAGGCCACTTGTCTGGATGAGTGCAGCTAAAACAACAGTCAGGAAGCTCGATCCCATGAAGGACAAAGCAGCCCACTTGTATGGCACCCCATCCACCACTTCAAATATTTGCTCCATCCACCATCGATGTACCGTGGCTGCAGTGTTTACCATCTACAGGATGCACTGCAGCAACTCGCCAAGGCATCTTCGGTAGCTCCTCCCAAACCTGCGACCTCTTCCACCTAGAATGTCAAGGGCAGCAGGCTCATTGGAACACCGCCACCTCCAAGTTCCCATGCAAGTCACACAACACCCTGAATTAGAAGTATATTGCAGATCCGTCAACGTCGCCTGGACAAAATCCTGGAACTGCCGAACTAACAGCTCTGTGGGAGTACTTTCACCACACGGACTCAATCAGTTCAAGAATGCGGCACACCACCAACTTCGCAAGTGTAATTTGGGATGGGCAATAAATGCCGGCCTTGCCAGCGACGCCCACATCCCATAAACGAATTAAAATTAGACAGGCAGAGTGTTAGAGGCAGACAGACCAAACAAAGAGACAGAGACAGACAGGTGTTGACAGACAGACTGACATAGTCAGACCTATACAGACAGAGAGACAGATACATAAAGAGAGACCGGCAGACAGACGCACAGAAAGAAAGAGATAGAGGAGTGAAAAGAAAAATAGGCTCCGAAGAGAGAGCCAGACAGAGCTAGACACAGAGAAATAGACGGATTGAATAACAGAGAGAGGGACACAGATGGACAGCAAAACATTTAGCAAAGGAACTGACAGAGCGAGAGAGGGCCAGACAAAGACACAGATAAATAGACAGGATGAGAGTGCTGGACAGAGAAAGAGACACAGATGGACAGAGAGCGTCCCACAGCCAGACATAAATATATCATCAGACAAACAGACAGACAGCGACACAGACAGACAGGGACACAGTCAGACTGAGACAGAGAGGCAGCAAAAAGGACAGACAGAGGGAGACAGATAGACAAACAGAGCCAAAGCCAGAGAGAGAGAGAGAGAGAAGAGACAGACAGAGGTAGACAGATGGAAAAATAGCAGAGTCAGAGAGATAACTTGAGACGGACAGACTCAGACAGGCAGAGCAAAGGCAGACAGTGAAAGACTGACAGAGACAGACAGAGACTGAACAATAAATTCCGACAGGGAGACACACACTCACACAGGGAGACACATACAGAGAATCATAGAAATAGACTCCGAATTTACACACAGAAGGAAGCCATTTCTCGGTCTACCCTTTCTCCGTTTTTAAACAAATGTACAATTTTAGCAGTCCTCCAGTTCTCCGGCACCACACATGTAGTAAGGAAGGGAGGGGGAAATGATGGTAAGAACCTCTGCTATTTCCGCTTTTGCTGCTCTTAATAGCCTGGGATATATTTCATCCGGTTCTGGGGATTTATCCACTTTCAAAGCTGATAAGCCCCTTAATACTTAATCTCCCAGTGTGCCTCTGTCAGTCACACGCTGTCTGTTTAAAGCTGTCGGTCTCTTTCTGCGTGTCTCTCTCTGTCTGTCTATCTGGCACAGGCTGTCCGTTTCTAAGTCTCTCTCCATCTGCCTGCCTCTGTCTGTCTCACCTATATACACACACACACGCACGCATGCACACACGCAGAAACACAGTAACAGATGGAGAGACAGACATAAAGACAGAATCAGGCAGACAGAGGCAGGCAGACAGAGAAAGACATTTAAATAGACAGACTGTGCCAGATGACAGACAGATAGAGACATACACGCAGAAAGTGACCGACAAAGAGAAACAGACAGACAGGGCCAGACGGAGGCAGACTGAGGCAGACTGAGACAGACAGCAGAGACAGACAGCGGAAGACTGTTGAAGTGACTGACTGAGACTGACGCAGACCGAGGTAGAATGAGACAAACAATCAGACAGAGACAGATAAACAGACGGAGACAGAGAGACATAACAAGCCGAAGGCACATGCAGTGATACAGACAGACAGAGGCAGAGAGATACATAGATAGAGAGACAGAGAGATAGGCCAAGACAGAGACAAAGACAGACAGACAGTGGGCAGAGAAACAGACAAAAACATACAGAGACAGACAGAGACAGACAGAAACATAAATATATAGATGGTGAGGCACAGACAGACACAGGCAGCGAGACAGAGTTAGACAGTCAGGCAGAGAGTTAGATAAAGACAGAGGCAAACAAAGTGACAGAGACAAAAAAGTGACAGAAACTGGCAGGTATTGACAGACAGACTGAGATAGTCAGACGCACATGGACAGAGAGACAAATGCATAGAAAGACAGAGACAGACAGAGATAGAGAGGCAGAAAAATAAATAGAATCAGACTGACAGTGCCAGACAGAGGTAGACACTTAGACCATAGCAAAATACTGCGGATGCTGGAAATCCGAAATAACAACAGAAAACGCTGGAAAAACTCAACAGGCCACTTCTCTTCTTAGGCAGTCCTTCAGAACCGAGGATGACTTGCTTCCACATTAAAGATGAGTTCTCAGGTGACTGATGAGTCCAAGGTGGGACCTAGAGTGTTCTTCACAGGTGGGGCAGATATTGGTTGAAGGGTCGGGTGGGTGGGGTGCTTGGGTTGACGTGCGCTCCTTCTGCTGTTTGTGCTTGGCTTCCGCTTGCTCCTGGCAACGAAACTCGAATTGTTCGGCACCTTCCCGGATGCTACTCATCCACTTTAAGCAGTCTTGGGCCAGTGATTCCCAGGTGTCGAATGGGATGTTTACTCTTTCAAGGAGGATTTGAGGGTGTCCTTGAAGCGCTTCCTCAGCCCAACTGGGGCTCTCTTGCCGTGCCGGTGCTCCGAGTAGAGCGCTTGTTCTGGGAGTCTCGCATCGGGCATGCAGACAATGTAGCCCGTCCATCAGAGCTGATTGAGCGTGGTCAAGCTTCGATGCTGAGGATTTTGACCTGAGCGAGATCACTGACGTTGGTGTACCTATCCAGCCAATGGATTTGCAGGATCTTGCACAGAGAGCGTTGGTTGTAACTCTCCAGTGCTTTGAGGAGCCTGCTGTACATGGTCCATGTCCCTGAAGCCTACAGGAGGTCGGAAATCACTACTGCTCTGTAGACCATCAGCTGGGTCCTGCGTTTGAGGTCCTGGTACTCATACACTCTCTTCCTCAGGCGACCGAAGGCTGCACTGGCACACTGAAGGAGGTGTTGGACATCGTCATCGATGTCTGGCTTTGCTGATGGTAGGCTCCCGAGTTATGAAAAGTGGTCTACGTTGTCCCAGGCCTCGTCATTGATTTTGATATTCGGGGCACAGTACTGTGTGGCGGGAGCAGGTTGGTAGAGGACCTTTGTCTTACGGATGTTTAGTGTAAGGCTCATGCGCTTGTATATTTCGGTGAAGGTGTTGACGATGGGTTGGAGTTCGACCTCTGAGTTTGCGCAGATGGAAGCGTCGTCTGCATACTTTAATTCGATGAAAGAGGATGGGACAACCTTGGATCTGGAATGGAGGCGACGGAGGTTGAAGAGTTTCCCGTTTGTTCTGTAGATTAGCTCCACTCCAGCGCGGAGCTTACTGAGGATGAGATGGAACGTTGCAGCAAGAAAGATCTAGAAAAGCGTTAGTGCGATGACACAGCCTTGATTGACAACGGTCCATACGTGAATTGGGTCAGTGGTGGATTTGTTGTTCAGGATCACGGCTTGCATGTCATTGTGAATCAGTCGCCGGATGGTGACAAACGTTTGAGGGCATCCGAAATTGAGGAGTAATATACATAATCCCTCATGGCTGACGGTGTCGAAGGCCATTGTGAGATCAAAGAAGGACATGCAGAGCTGATGGTGCTGTTCCCTGCATTTCTCTTGCGTGGTGAATATCATGTCCATTGTGCCCCTCATTGGGTGGAATCCGCATTGCGACACTGGGAGTAGCTCTTCAGCCACTGGGAAATGCCGATTGAGGAGCATTCTTGTGATGACTTTCCATGTTGCAGACAGCAGAGAAAGTCCTCTACAATTAGTGCAATTGGGCTTGTCAACTTTCTTGAAGTTGGTCAAGATAACGTCGTCTCTGAGATCCCCTGGCATGCTCTCCGACTTCCAAATAAGATAAATGTGTTCAGGTATTCGCGCCAAAAGTGCTTCTCCGCTATGTTCTAGCGCCTCAGCGGGGATTCCAAATGCTCCTGAGGCCTTGATGTTCTTCCATTTTAGGATGGCCATTTCAACCTGGTGTCGGGCTTGGGTTGTGCAAAGGTGGTGGCGGGTAGCTTGCAGCGGGATGGAGTTGAGGACACTCGTGTCGAAGACATAGAAACATAGAAACATAGAAGATAGGAGCAAGAGTAGGCCAGCCGGCCCTTCGAGCCTGCTCCGCCATTCAATGAGATCATGGCTGATCATTCAAATTCAGTACCCTGTCCCTGCCTTCTCCCCATATCCCTTGATCCCTTTAGCCTTAAGAAATACATCCAACTCTTTTTTGAATATATTTAATGACCTGTCCTCCACCGCCCTCTGTGGCAGAGAATTCCACAGGTTCACCACTCTCTGGGTGAAGACATTCCTCCTCATTTCAGCCCTAAATGGCTTACCCCGTATTCTTAGACTATGACCCCTGGTTCTGGACTTCCCGGCCATCATAAACATCCTTCCTGCATCTAGTCTGTCCAGGCCTGACAGAATTTTATAAGTTTCGATGAGATCCCCTCTCAATCTTCTAAACTCCAGTGAGTATAAGCCCAATCGACACAATCTCTCCTCATACGTCATTCCTGCCATCCCAGGTATCAGCCTGGTGAATCTTCGCTGCACTCCTTCCATGGAAAGACCGTCCTTCCTCAGGTAAGGCGACCAAAACTGCACACAATGCTCAAGGTGCGGTCTCACCAAGGCCCTGTACAACTGTAGCAAGACATCCTTGTTCCTGTACTCGAACCGTCTTGCTACGAAGGCCAACATACCCTTTGCCTTCTTAACCACCTGCTGCACCTGCATGCTTACATACAGCGACTGGTGCACAAGAACAGCCAGGTCTCTTTGCACTTCCCCTTCTCCCAATCTATTGCCATTCAAATAATAATCTGCCTTCCTGTTTTTGCCACCAAAGTGGATAACCTCACATTTATCCACATTATAGTGCATTTTACCATGTTTCTGCACAATCACCCAATCCGACCAAATCGTACTGGAGTTTCACGACATCCTCCTCACAGCTTACCCTCCCACCCAGCTTTGTGTCGTCTGCAAATTTGGAGATATTACATCCAATTCCCTCGTCCAGATAATTAATATATATTGTGAACAGCTGGGGTCCTAGGACCGATCCTTGCGGTACCTCACTAGTCACTGCCTGCCACTCAGAAAATGACACGTTTATTCCAACTCTTTGCTTTCTGTCCGCCAACCAGTTCTCTATCCAAGTCAATAATTTGAACCCAATCCCATGTGCCTTAATTTTGCACGCTAATCTCTTATGTGGGACCTTATCGAAAGCCTTCTGAAAGTCCAAATACACCACATCCACTGGTTCTCCCTTATCTATTTTACCAGTTACATCCTCAAAAAATTCCAGTAGATCAGTCAAGCATGATTTACCTTTTGTAAATCCATGTTGATTTTGTCCGTTCCTGTCACTGCTTAACAAGTGCTCTGCTATTACATCTTATATAATAGGTTCTACCAAAAGAGGAACAAGTGCTCTGCTATTACATCTTTTATAATAGATTCTAGCATTTTCCCCACTACCGATGTCAGGCTTACCGGTGAATATTTCCCCGCTTTTCCTCGACCACCTTTTTGAATAGTGGGGTAACATTAGCTACCCTCCAATCCATGGGTGCTGTTCCAGAGTCTATCGAGTTCTGGAAGATGACCATCAATGCATCTACTATTTTTAGGGCCACTTCCTTAAGCATCTCGGTTAAGGAGATCTTCAAAATGTTCCTTCCATCGCGAACTGAATGCCTCTCTGTCCTTGATGAGTACCTCTCCGTTCTTGGCCCGCAGTGGGGTAGGACCTTGCCTGCTTGGGCCGTACATGGGCTTGACTTCGCTGAAGAATCTACGCACGTCATGGTTGTTGGCTAGCTGCTGGATCTCCTGCGCTTTCTTCACCCACCACCTGTTGATTAGATCACAAGTATTTTGTTCGATCTTGGCCTTCAGTCATCTGTGGAGTTGTTTTCTTGCTGTCGAGTTCTGTTGCTGTTTCCAGATCAGGAATGCTTTGTCCTTGTGGCTTATTAGATCCTGGATCTCCTGGTCAGTCTCGTTGAACCGGTCTTGGTGGTTCCTTGTTGAGTCCCGAGCGTATCTTCACAGGAGCTGATTATGGAGGTCTTGAGTTCAGAGTAGGCGCTGTGGGCAGTCTGTGTATCTGGATCACTGGGAGTCGCCAGATTGGATGTGAGGCTGAAGCTGGCTATGGCTTTCATAGCTGGGACTATGAGTGCACCAGTGTTGATTTTCCAGCGGCATTGTTTCTGTTGCCGCCCCTCTTTTGGTGCTACATTGATGGAGATGACAGAGCAGATTAGGCAATCGTCTGTCCAGCAGTCGTCAGCTCCTGTCATGTTGCGGGTAATGTGGACGTCCTTGCATTCCCTTTCTCAGACGATGATGTAGTCCAGCAGATGACAGTACTTGGAGCGAGGGTGTTGACATGAAGCCTTGTACTTGTCCCTCTGAAGCAACAATGTGTTGGTTATATCAAGGGCATAGGTAGCACAACGAAATGGACAGAGAGACAGACATGCAGAGACAGAGGGAGGCAGATGGACAGAGACACAGACAGCAACATCAACTGACAGAGTGAGAGAGAGAGAGAGAAAGAGAACAGAGCTGGAGAGAGGGAGACAGAGGCAAGCAGAAATAGAAACAAACTGACTGAGGCAGGCAATCAGGCAGCGAAAGCCACGCAGCAAGATACAGGCAGACACAAACAGTCAGATTATGCCAGACAAACAGACTGAGTCAGCCAAACCGGAAGAGACAGACAGAGAGACAGAGAGGCACAGACTGAAAAACGCTGTGACAGTGGAAACTGAGTCTGACAGAAACTGACAGAGAATTAGGCAGAATGAGACAATCAGAGAGAGGCAGAAAAATCGACAGAGACAGAGACACAGACAAAGCCAAAGACACGAGCAGAGAGACAGAGGCAGAGAAATGCAGAGATATATTGAGATAGAAAAAGAGGGCAAGACAGGAAGACAGAAAGGCAGGCGCGCAGACAGATAAACAGGTAAAGACAGGCAGAGACAGACAGCGATGGAGACAGACAGAGAATCGGAGACTCAGAAAGACAGAGATAGAGAAACAGACAGAGGCAGAAAGGCAGGTGGAGCATCAACCGCAATGTGATAGACAGTCGGGACCGACAAACAGACAGAGAGGGAGAAGGAGAGACATACAGAAGCAACAGAAACAGCGACAGAAAGAGATATGCAGAGACAGAGGGAGAGGCACAGACAGCGACAAGAACAGTCATATAGGCAGAGAGACATGGAGAGAGACAAGTTACAGAGAGAGACTGGCAGGGAGATAGAGACAGAGAAAGACAAATAAAGACAGTGATACAGAAAGGCATTGACAGACAGACTGATATAGTCAGATGGACGCAGGTAGAGCGACAAATACATACAGAGAGACAGGAAGACAGAGACAGAGAAATACAGAGACAGTCTGCGATAGGGAGGCAGGAAGAGGAATAGACTCAGACTGACAGAGCCAGACAGAGATAGACACAGACAAAGAGGTAGACAGAGCGAGGGAGGCAGATGGATAGAGAAAAAGACAGTAACCGAAATTATCAGGGAAAGAGAGAGAGACAAAGACAGACAGAGCGGGAAAGAGGGAGACAGAGAGAGAAATAAATAGAGACAGTCACAGACAGACAGACTAAGACAGGCAGACAGTCGACAAAGGCAGCGACAGGAACTGGCAGAGTGAAAGGCAACGGCAAACAGAGCCAGAGAGAGGGACAGAGAAAGACAGACCGACAAAGAGACAGAAACAGACAGACATAGAGAGATAAACAAATACATAGAGACAGGCAGAGAAAAGATTCAGGTGTGCAGACTGAAAGACAGGTACAGGCAGGTACAGAGACACACATTCAGAAAGGGGCATAGACAAACAGTCATTAAAGTAAAAATAAGGTCTCTAATTTAGCGTGAGTTGCGGTTAAATTGAATTATGGTCCCTCGTGTTTTAAATATACTTTCATTTAGAGGACATAAATGGAGTAAATTAAGGGAAGTACATGGCAGGGCAGCTCGGCAGCGCGGAGTGCTCCTGCTATGCTGTGTGGGAAGTCAGGCACACACTCAGTGTGTCTTCAGCTGCAACTACTCGAATTCCGCGTTTCAGAGCTGGAGCTGCTGCTGGAGTCACTGTGGAGCATCCACGAAGCTGAGATCTTCGTGGATAGCACGGTTAATGAGTTGGTCACATCGCAGGAAAAGGGTGCACAGGCAGCAAGTGAATGGGTGACGGCCAGACAGAGTAAAAGAACTAGTAAAGTAGTGCAGGAGTCCCCTGTGTCCATCTCCCTCTCCTACTGCTGAGGGAGATGGTTTCTCAGGGATGAGCAGCAAGAGCCAAGTCCGTGGCACTGCGAGTGGCTCAGCTGTAAAGGAGGGGAGGAAAAAGAATGGGAGAGCAATAGTGATAGGGGATTCTATCGTAAGGTGAACAGATGGAAGTTTCTGTGGCTGCAGACGTGACTCCAGGATGGCATGATGCCTTCCTGGTGCTGGGGTCAAGGATGTCACTGAGCGGCTGCAGGACATTCTGAAGAGAGAGGGCGAACAGTCAGAGGTCGGGGGTCACATTGTTTCCAACGACATTGGTAGAAAGAGGGACGAGGTCCTCCAAGGAGAATATAGGGAGCTAGGAAATAAATTAAAAAGCAGGACCTCAAAGATTGTAATTTCAGGATTACTCCATGTGCCACGTGCTAGCGAGAGCAGAAATAGCAGAACAGACCAGATGAATGCGTGGCTGGAGAGATGGTATAGTCTGGGAGTGATTTAAAATCCTGAGGCATTGGGACCGATTCTGGGGAAGGTGGAACCTGTACAAGCTTGACGGAATACACTACACCATAACCGGGATCAATATCCTCGAAACGGGGTTTGCTAGTGCTTTTGGGAAGGATTTAAACTAGTTTGCCAGGGGGGTGGGAAGCTAAGTGTTGGCCCAGAGAGAAAAAAAGCTGGAAGTGCATGTTAGAAAATTAGTCAGCAAAACTAGTAGAGAGCAGATAAAAAAGGCCAACGGTAAAGCGGGTCAAAGTGCAGGAAAATATTGAAAAGGGAAAATTGAAAGCACTTCATCTAAAATCACGCAGCATTTGCAACAAGGTGGATGAATTAATGGCACTAATGGAAGTAAATGGGTATGATGTAATTGCCATTACAGAGAAATGGTTGCAGGGAAACCAAAGCTGGGAAGTGAATGTTCCAGGGTACTCTACATTTAGGAAAGACAGACAAAAAGGAAAAGAAGGTGCTATAGTACTGCTAATAAGGGATGAGATCGGTACACTGGAGATAAAAGATCTTGGCTTGGCAGATAGTGATGTAGAAATGGAATCAGTTTGGGTGGAGCTAAGAAACAACAAGGGGTGGAAAACATTGGTGGGAGTTGTGTATAGGCCATCAAAGAGTAGTTTTAATGTAGGGCACAGTATCAATCAAAGGTTAGACGTGCATGCAACAAGGGCAATACGGTAATCATGGGGGCCTTTAATCTACATATTGACTGGGCAAATCAAATTATCACTGATGGTGTGCAGCACGAATACTTGGAATGCATGTGTGATGGTTTCCTGGATCAGTATGTGGAGGAACCAACCAGGGAACAGGCTATTCTGGATCTGGTATTGTGTAATGAGAAAGGGCTCATCAATAATCTTGTAGTGAAGGGGCCTTTAGGGACAAGTGCCCATAATATGATTCAATTTTTTATTGGTCCAGAAATTTGGGTTGGGGGCTTCCCGCGGGTGCAAGTCCCCAAAATGCACGTACCTACCACGCCAGCCGTTGAGCTGCGGGCCCCCATGGGATTCCGATCCTGGGCATCCTGCAACTGCCGGCGCGCTGTGCTTGCATATACCAGGGGCACAGTTAGTTTGATGCATCCCCTGGGAACACGTGGGCCATGGAGCGCCAATGATAGCAGGGACTCCTTCATTCATAAGTTTGACAGGAGGACCTGGCTATCCTATAAATACTATAAGCCCCAACATTTCACTATATCTTCAAATAAACATTTAAAAAAAATCACATTTTTTAAATAAACTATAAATTACATGAAATAATTATTTTAAACAATAATTGAAAATTTTGAAAAATTAATTTTATTTTCTAACGGGTCTAAAAAAAATTACCTTGCTTGAAAGTTTTTAAAAATAATAAACCTGAGGAAAAAATGTTTTAATTTAAATTAATTCGCCACTTACCTTGTAAAATGTAGGCCTTGCGACTGATTTTTACATGCCAAACTTCTGGAGACTTAGCTTCCCGGGAAAGCCTGCAGAAAAAACGAAAGTTCGATGCGCACGCGCTGCCTCCCCTGCGCACGTGTTCCACCTCTTAACAGCTTCTTTTAGGGGAACGGAAGTGCCGGTTTCCCGCGCATGTGCAGTGCATGCAGGAAACCGGCCCGTTCATTGGGCTACCGGTGAGTACCCTGTGCGTAGTCACCCGTGGAGACCTGAATTTCTGTGCCGTTAAGTTGGAGAACGATGTAGTTTAGTCTGAAGCTAAGGTCTACAGTCTGAACAGAGGAAACTACACGTGTCTGAGGGATAAGTTGGCCATGGTGGATTGGGCGACTACACTTATAGGTATAAAGGTGGACATACAACGGCTAACATTCAAGGAAATAATGCATAATTTTCAAAAAACATATATTCCTCTAGGGCATGAAAACCCAAAAGGAAAAGTGATCCAGCTATGGCTAACAAAGGAAATACACACTAGTATTAAGTCAAAGGAGGAAGCTTATAAATTTGCCAGAAAATCGGTCTCCCTGAGCATTGGGATCTTTTTAGAAATCAGCAAATGAAGACCAATAAATTGATAAAGAATGGGAAAATGGAGCACAAACTAGCGAAATATATAAAACGGATTGTAAAACCTTCTATAGGTATGTGTAAAGGAAAAGATTGGCGAAGTTAAGTTTAGGTCCGTTACAGCCAGAGACGGCAGGATTTATAATGGTGAATGAGGAAAAGGCAGAGAAATTAAATAAGCACTTTGTTTTTGTTTTCATGGGGTAAGAGACAGAAAACAACCCAGAAATACGAGAAAATCAAGGGTGTGGCGAGAATGAGGAACTTAAAGAAATTATTATTAGTGATAAAAAGTACGAGCAAAATTAATGGGACTAAAAGTCGATACATCTCAAGGACCGTGTGACCTACATCCTAGGGTTTTGAAAGAGGTGGCCATTGGGATAGTGGACACAATTGTTGTCATCTTACAAAATTCTCTAGATTCAGGTACGGTTAGTGCAGATTGGAGGATAGCAAATGTAACCCTGCTATTTAAGAAAGGAGGGAGAGAGAAAACGGGTAACTACAGAGCTGTTAGCCTCACATCAGTAGCTGGGAAAATGCTGGAATAAATAATAAAGGATGCAATAACTGGGCACTTAGAAACTAATAGTAAGATTGGGCAGATTCAACATAGAGTTCCAGAGTCATAGAGTTATATAGCACAGAAGGAGGATCTTCGGCCCAGCGTGTCTGCACGGATCATCAAGCCCTGTCTAATCTAATCCCATTTTCCAGCACTTGGTCCGTAGCCTTGTATGCTATGGTGCTTCAAGTGGTCATCTAAATGCTTCTTAAATGTTGTGAGGGTTCCTGCTTCTACCCCCACTTTAGGCAGTGTGTTCCAGATTCCAAACACCCTCTGGGTGAAAACGTTTTACCTCAAATCCCCTCTAAATCTCCTGCCCCTTAAATTGAAGCTTTGCCCCCTGGTTATTGATCCCTCGACTAAGGGGAACAATTCCTTTCTATCTACCCTATCTTTGCAACTCGTAATGTTGTACACCTCAATCAGGTTCCCACTCAGCCTTCACTGCTCGAAGGAAAACAACTCAAGCCTGTCCAGTCTCTCGTCATAGCTGGAACGCTCCAGCCCAGCTATCATTATGGTGAACCTCTTCTGCATCCTCTCCAATGCAGTGTCATCCTTGCTGTAGTGTGGTGACCAGGACGGCACAGAGTATTCCAGCAGTGGTCCAACTAGCGTTTTGGACAGCTCCTTCATAACATCCCTGCTCTTTTATTCTATGCTTCTGCTAACGAAGGCAAACGACCCATATGCCTTTTGAAACATCTTATCTAACTGCCCTGTTGCCTCCAGGGATCTATGTACATGCACAGGAAGTTCCCTCTGATCCTTTGTCCTACCTAATGTCCTACCATTCATTGTGTATTCCCTTGCCTTGTTAGTCCTCCCAAAATGCATCACCACACACTTTTCACGGTATAATTATTTTTACCAGTTCTGCCCATCTAACCAACTCGTCTATATCATCCTCTAGCCTGAGGATTCTCTCCTCGCTACTTACCACTCCACCAAGTTTCGTGTCATCTGAAAACTTACTGATCATGCCGCCTACGTTAATATCTAAATAACTAATGTATGCTACAAACAGCAAAGGACCCAACACCGATCACTGCGGTATACCACAGGACATAGGCTTCCAGTCACAAAAACAAGCTTCGACCGTCACCCTCTGCCTCCTGCCACTAACCCAATTTTGGATCCAATGTGACAAATTGCCCTGGATCCGATGGGCACTTACAGTCTTGTGCTGTCTCCCATTTGGGACTTTGTAAAAAGCCTTACTGAAGTCCATGTAGACTTCATCAACTGCACTAACCTCATCCACACACCTAGTCACCCCCTCGAAAAATTCAATCAAATTGGTTAGGCATGATCTCCCCCTGATAAAGCCATGCTGACAAACCTTGATTAATCCTTGCCTCTCCAAGTGGAGACAAATTCTGTCCCTCAGAATGTTTCCAATAATTTCCCTACCACTGATGATAGGCTCACTGGCCTGTAAATCCCTGGTTTATCCGTACTACCCTTCTTGAATAATGATACTGCGTTAGTTTTCCTCCAGTCCTCTGGCACCTCCCCTGTGGACAGAAAGATTCGGAAAATTTGCGTCAGAGGCCCTGCAATCTCTTCCCATGCGTCGAGCATCAGCCTGGGATACATATCGGCTGGGCCAGGGGATTTATCAAATTTCAAGCCCGCTAAAACCGCTAGTACCTCTGCCCTCTCAATACTTCTTTGTTCATGTATATCAAAATTCCACTGCATGAGTTTTATGCTTGCATCGTCCTTCTACATAGTGAACACATGTGCAAAATATTCATTTTAAATTCAGCTACTTGAATTTATGATTGGGAAGTCCTTTATGACTGATCTATTGGAGTTGTTTGAGGAAGTAACTAATGGAGTAGACAAAGGAGAACCGAGAGATGCACTGTATTTGGCTTTTCAGAAGGCTTTCGATAAGGTCCCACACAAGAGTTTGGTGAACAAAATTAGGGCACATGTAATTGGGTGTAATAGACTTGCATGGACAGCAAACAAAGAGTCGGAATAAACTTGTCTTTTTCAGGATGACAGGCTGTGATTAGTGGGGTACCACAAGGATCGCTGCTTGGGCTCCAGCTATTCACAATCTACATCAATGATTTGGAAAAGGGGACTAAATGTAAAATGTCCAAATTTGCTGATGGCACAAAGCTAGGTGGCAGTGTCAGTTGCGAAGAGAATGTGTAGGGGCTTCAAGGGGATCTCGACAGGATCAGTGAGTAGGCAAGAACATGGCATCTGGATTATAATGTGGGTAAATGTGAAGTTATCCACTTTGTTAGAAAAAACAGAAAGGCAGAGTGTTTCCTAAATGGTGAATGATTAAGGAATGCAGATGCTCAAATGGACCTGGGTGTCCTTGTGCATGAGTCACTTAAGATGAATGTGTAGGTGCAGCAAGCCATTAGGAAGGCAAATGGTATGCTAGCCTTCATTTCAAGTGGATTTGAGTAAGGAGTAAATACGTATTTCTCCAATTATATAGGGCCTTGATGAGACCACACCTGGAGTATTGTGTACATTGTTTGTCTCCTTAACTGAGGAAAGATGTAGTTGGCATAGAGCGAGTGCAACAAAGGTTCACGAGTTTCATTCCTTGGATGGCGGGACTGTCGTACGAGAAGAGATTGAGTAAACTATCCTGTATTCTCTTGAATTCGGAAGAATGAGAGGGGATCTCATTGAAGCACACAAAATTGTTACAGGCCTTGATAGGGTGGATGCTGGGAGAATGTTTCCCTTGGCTGGTGAGTGTAGAACCAGGAGCCACAGCCTCAGGATAATTGCAGGCCATTCAGGACTGAGATGAGAAGAAATTTCTTCACACGGAAGTTGGAATTGTCTACCACAGAGGGCTGTGGATGCTCAGTCATTGGGTACATTCAAAACAGAAGTCGATAGATTTCTGACTAGTAAGTGCATTAAGGGATATGGCGATAAGGCCAGTGAATGGAACTGGGCAGATGATCAGCCATGATCTCATTTTGGGTGGAGCAGGCTCGAAGGGACGAATGGCCAACTCCTGCTCCTATTTCTTATGTTCTTATATGTGAGTCCAGAACCACAGCAAGGGGGCTGACTCTTAACTGACATCTAAAATGGCCTAGGAAGTCACACAGTTGTAAATAACGACTACAAAACAAAATAACATGAATTTAAATGGACGGAGCTCCCGGCATCGAACTCGGCACCGGCTAAAGACATGGCAACGGCACACCCAACCCAGTCGACGCTGCAAAGTCCTCCTCACCAACATCTGGGGATTGTGCCAAAGTTGGGAGAGCTGTCTCACAGGCTAGTCAAGCAACAACCTGACATAGTCATACTGACAGAATCATACCTTACAGCCAATGTCCCAAACTCCTCCATAACCATCCCTGAGTCTGTCCTGTCCCACTGACAGGACAGTCCCACCAGGGGCGGTGGGACAGTCGGGAAGGAGTGGCCCTGGGAGTTGTCAACATTGTCTCCGGACCCCATGAAGTCTCTTGGCTTCTGGTCAAGAATGGGCAAGGAAACCTCCTGCTGATTACATGGGAACATAGAAACATAGAAGACAGGAGCACGAATAGCACATTCGGCCCCTCGAGCCTGCTCCACCATTTAATGAGATCATGGCTGATCTTTCAACTTCAGTACCCTGTCCCTGCTTTCTCCCCATATCCCTTGATCTCTTTAGCCTTAAGAAATATATCTAACTCCTCCTTGTATATATTTAATGAAATGGCCTCAACAGCCTTCTGTGCAAGAGAATTCCACAGTTTATCCACTCTCTGGGTGAAGAAATTCCTCCTCAACTCAGTCCTAAATGGCAAACACCCTTACCTTTAGACTGTGATCCCTGATTCTGGACTTCCCTGTCATCGGGAACATACTTCCTGCATCTTGTCTTTCTAGTCCTGTTAGAATTGTGTACGCTTCAATGAGATCCTCTCTCATTCTTCTAAACCCTAGCTAATATAAGCCTAATCGACCTCTCTTCATACGTCATTCCAGCCATCCCAGGTATCAAACTAGTGAATATTTGCTGCACTCCCTCCATGGCAAGAACATCCTTCCTCAGATAAGGCGACCAAAACTGCACACAATACACAAGGTGTGATCTCACCAAGGCCCTGTACAACTGCAGCAAGACATCCTTGCTCCTGTACTCGAATGCTCTCGCTATGCAGGCCAACATACCATTTGACTTCTTAACCACCTGCTGCATCTGCATGCTTACTTTCAACGACAAGGAAACCCAGGTCTCGTTACACTTCCCCGTCTCCCAATCTATTGCCATTCAGATAATAATCTGCCTTCCTGTTTTGCCAGTAAAGTGGATAACTTCGCATTTATCCACATTATACTGCATCTGCCATGCATCTACCCAATCACCCAACCTGTCAAAATCATGTTGGATTGTCCCTGCCTCCTGCTCATAGCACAAACGCCCACCCAGCTTTGTGTCATCTGCAAACTTGGAAATATTACATCTAGTTCCCTCGTCTAGATCATTAATATACATTGTGATAAGCTGGGGTCCTATCACCGATCCCTGCGGTACCCCACTAGTCACTGCCTGCCACTCTGAAAAACACCCATTTATTACAACTCTTTGCCTCCTGTCTGCCATTCTGTTCTTTATCCAAGTCAGTATTTTAACACCAATCCCACCTGCATAAATACATTTGCACGCTAATCTCTTATTTGGGACCTTAACAAAAGCCTTCTGAAAGTCCAAATACACAACATCCACAGGTTCTCCCTTAACTATTCTAACAGTTACAGCCTCAAAAAATTCATGTAGATTAGTCAAGCATGATTTACCTTTTGTAAATCCATGTTGACTTTGTCCGACCCTGTCACTGCTTACCAAATGCTCTGCTATTACATCTTTTATAATAGGATCTAGCCTTTTCCTCACTACCGATATCAGGATTACCGGTCTATAATTCCCCGTTTTCACTCTACCACCTTTTTTAAATAGCGGGGTTACATCAGCTACCCTCCAATCCATGGGAACTGTGCCAACTGCCGCCCTCCCTCAGCTGATGAATCAATAATCCTCCATGTTGAATACCACTTGGAAGAAGCACTGAGGAGGGAGGGAGTGTCCCCGGGAATCCTCAATATTGACAGCGGATCACATGAAGTCTCAAGATTTCAGGTCAAGCATGGGCAAGGAAACATCCTGCTGATAACCACATAGCGCCCTCCCTCAGCTGATGAATCAGTACTCCTCCATGTTGAACACCACTTGGAAGAAACACTGAGAGCAGCAAGGGCACAGAATGGAATCTGGGTGGGGAACTTCAATGACTCGGCATCACCACTACTGGCTGAGTCCTGAAGGACATAATTGACTGTCTGTGCCTGCGACAGGTGGTGAGTGAACCACCAAGAGGGGTAAAACCTACTTGACCTCGTCCTCACCAATCTACCTGTCATAGAGCCATCTGTCCATGACAGCATTGGCAGCAGTGATCACAGCTCAGTCATTGTGGTGACGAAGTCACGTCTTCACACGGAGAACAACCTCCATCGAGTTGTGTGGCACGACCACCGTGCTAAATGGGATAGATTCAGAACAGATCTAGCAGCTCAAAACTGGGCACCCATGAGGCGCTGTGGGACATCAGCAGCAGCAGAATTGCATCTCAACACAATCTGTAACCTCAGCCCGGCATATCTCTACTCTACCATTACCATCAAGCCAGGGGACCAACCCTGGTTCACCAAGGAGTGTGGAAGAGCATGCCAGGAGCAGCCCCAGGCGTACCTAAAAATGTCGTGCAAACCTGGGGAAGCTGCAACACAGGACTACATGCATGCAAAAAAGCAGAAGCAGCATGCTATAGCCAGGGCTAAGCCATTCCACAATCAACGGATCAGATTAAAGCTCTGCAGTCCTGCCATATCCATTCGTGAATGGTGGTGAACAATTAAACAATTAACGGGAGGAGGAGGCTCCAAGAATATCCCCATCCTCAATGGTGGTAGAGCCTAACAAGTGTGTGTAAAAGGCAAGGCTGAAGCGTTTGCAAACAACTTCAGCCAAAGTCTTTAAACCATCTACAAGGCACAAGTAATGAGTGTGATGGAATACTCTCCACTTGCCTGGATGAGTGCAGCTCCAACAACAGTCAAGAAGCTCGACACCATCCAGGACAGATCAGCCCGCTTGATTGGGACGCCATCCACCACCTAAACATCCACTCCCTCCACCACCAGCGTACCGTGGCTGCAGGGTTTACCATCTAAAAGATGCAATGCAGAAACTCGCCATGGTTTCCTCGGTAGCACCTCCCAAAACCGCGACCTCAACAAACTGGAAGGGCAAGGGAAGCAGGCGCATGGGAACACCACCACCTCCAAGTTCCCCTCCAAGTCACACACCATCCTGACTTAGAAGTATTTAATAGAATTCTACCAGAGATGAAGGTTTTCAGTTATATGGAGAGTTTGGGCAATGAGATTTTTCCCTTCGCGTGGCGAAGGTTAAGGGGAGATAGAATAGATGTGCTCAAGGGTTTGGATAGAGTAAGTAATGAGAAAGTTTGTCCGGTGGTGGAAGAGTTGACACCAGAAAAGATAGATTTGGGATAATTGGCAAAAATACCAGAGGGGAGATGAGGAGAATGTATTTTATGCAGCGAGTTGTTATGGTTTGGAATGCGCTTTCTGAAAATGTGATAAAAGGAGATTCAATAATAAATTTCAAAAGGGAACGGGATCAGTACTGGAAGTGAGTGATTTACAGAGCTATGGGAATAGAACAGGGGAGTGGGACTAATTGTTTAGCACTTTCAATGAGACGGAACAGGCTCGATTGACTGAATGGCCTCTTTCTGCTCTGAATGATTCTGTGATTCTGTGATAACAGAAGCTATTGAGCTCTTGTCTCAAGTGAAGAATCGACGTTCTGCAGTTTTGATCCAAATTCTAATCGTTACCTGTAATGTGATAAAGGCGACAGCTGAGAATGACCTAGATGAAGGGACCAAGTGTAATGTATCCAAGACTGCTGATGATACAACGCAAGATGGGGCAGTAAGCTGTGAGGAGAACACAAAGAGTCTGGGAAGGGATCAAGATAGACTAAGTGAGGTGGCAGATGGTGTATAATGTAGGGAAATGTGAGATTATTCACTTTGGTAGGAAGAATAGAACAACAGAATATTTTTTAAATGGTGAGAAACTTTTAAATGTTGGTGTTTAGCGAGATGTGGGTGTCCTCGTGCAAGAAACACATAAAGCTAGCATGCAGGAATTCAATGAGGAAGGCAAATGGCATGTTGGCCTTCATTGGAAGGGGTTGGAGTATAAGAGTCTTGCTACAATTGTACAGGGTATTGTTGAGTCAGCATTTGCCTGGAGTACTGTGCACAGTGTTGGGTATCTAAGGAAGAATATAGTTGCCTTGGAGGCGGTGCAACGAAGATTCACTGGATTGATTCCTGGGATGAGTGGGCTGTCCTATTATGAGAGCTTGACTAGAATATGCCTATACTCTCTGGATTTTAGAGGAATGAGAGGTGATCTAATTGAAACATATAAAATTCTGAAGGGGATTGTCATGGTGGATGCTGAGAAGTTGCTTCCCCTGGCTGGAGAGTCTAGAACTAGGGGGCATAATCTCCGGATAAGGGGTCGGCCATTTAAGACTGAGAGGAGGGAGCATTTCTTCACTCAGAGAGTTGTGAAACTTTGTAATTCTCCGCCCCTGACTGCATTGAATGCTGATTTTTTTAGTATATTCACGGCTGAGAGTGATAGAATTTTGGACTCCAGGGGAAACAAGGGATATTGCAATCGGGTGGGATAGTGGAGTTATGGTCGATGATCAGCCGTGGTCTTACTGAATTCTGGAACACCTTCAAGGGGCCGGATGGCCGACACCTGCTCTTATTTCTTATGTTTTTGTTTTCGTTCCACATACGCTTGCTTCTTTTTCTTATGTTCTTATATTCTTAATAACACAATGGGCTGGTGAGACAAGGTGTGTTGAAATTTTCATAAATAGTTTAAAAATATACTGAAATCATGCTCTAAGTTTGTGACCCAAAGTAGGGGCCATGAATATAAGTAGTCACCAATAATTCCAAACAGTAATTCAGGAGAAGCTTTTGCACCCAGAGAATGGTGAAAACTCACTGCTACAGGGAGGAGTGGAGGCGAATAGCATTGTCCCATTTAATGGGAGTAGAGATAAACACATGAGGGATAAAGGAATAAGAAGGTTGTGCTGACAGTGTGTGATGGAGAGGGGTGGGAGGATGTTCGTGTGCAGCATAAACGCTGGCATGGAGCGGTTGGTCTGAATGACCTGCTTCTGTGCTGTACCTTCTCTGCAATTTATTTAGCAGAGCATGACGTGCCCGCTCTGATCCCAGGCCTCGCCGGGGTTCAATCAGTGAATTAAAAATCATTGATTTTATCCCAATTAGATATATTTTATCTACTTGTTCCCAGGATATCGTCTCTAGGGTTAACCAACAGGGATGAGTGTTTCAGCAGAAGTTGAGTTCAGGCAGTGGTGGAGACGACCGATGTTATGGAGCTGGATATCATGAGGGAGACTGAACATGACGCCTTCCACGGTTCAAAAGCAACACGCAGCATTAACATGTGCAGGAGCTGCCTGAGGAATCTAGACCCGAGCGAGAGACAGAATCTTCCGTTGTGAACAGTACTGACGAAGACAAACACTGTCTCTGAGTATAATGCTCAGGAATGTGAGTCACAGAGAATGGCACATATCTTAATTTGAACTGCTCCCCAGTACAGGATCTGGATCACGCCCAATGTTGAAATATATTCCGTGAAAGGATCATTAACTGATCAAAGAGCACAGAGCACACAGGGATTTACAGAACAAAGCGGGAAACACATCTCCCACTGCCTATAACAACAGAAAATGCTGGAAACACTCAGCAGGTCAGGCAACATACGTGGACAGAAATTTGAGTTGACGTTTTGGGTCGAACCCTTCTTCAAAACTGGAAGGAAAAGATAGATCGGAGGCAGGGCTGCGATCGGACAAAATAATAAAAGAAACAAAAGAAGTAAAAAAGAGACAATAAATGGTATTAGAAGCTAGACGAGATGGTAATAGGCTGATATTGCGTGTAAAGTGTACTGGCAGGGCAAGGGATAGCTGCCAGGTGTGAGAGTGAAACAAAAGCAAAGGGGGGTGGGGAAAGGAGTGGAAAAATTACAGGAAAAAATGAAATAGTGGCCGAGGATATGTTCTGAAATTGTTGAACTCGATATTGAGTCCGGAACGCTACAGAGTGCCTAATCGGAAGATGAGGTGCTGTTCCTTGAGTTTACGTTGAGCTTCCATGGAACACTACAAGAGGCCAAGGACGGTGAGGTCCGAGTGGGAATGGAGCGTTGAATTAAAATGACAGGCGACCGGAAGCTCGGGGTCACCCTTATGGACTGAACAGAGGTGTTCCGCAAAGCGGTCACCCAATCTGCGTTTGGTCTCCCCAATGTAGAGGAGACTGCATCGTGAGCAGCGAATACAGTATACTAGATTCCGAGAAGTAAAAACGCAGATTGGGTGACCACTTTGCTGAACACCTTCATTCAGTCCGTAAGGGTGACCCCGAACTTCCGGTCGCCTCTCATTTTAATTCAACGCTCCATCCCCACTCGGATCTCATCGTCCTTGGCCTCTTGTATTGTTCCACGCATGCTCAATGTAAACTCGAGGAACAGCACCTCATCTTACGATTAGGCACTTTGCAGCCTTCCAGACTCAATATCGAATTCAACAATTTCATATCATAACCTCGGCCCCTATTTCATTTTTTCTTGTAATTTTTCCACTCATTTCCCCACCCCCCGCTTTCCTTTTGTTTAACTCTCACACCTGGCAGCTATCCCTTGCCCTGCCAGTACACTTTACACCCAATGTCAGCCTATTACCATCTCGTCTAGCTTCTAATACCTTTTATTGTCTTTTTTGTACTTCTTTTGTTTCTTTTATTCTTTTGTCCGATCGCAGCCCTGCCTCCGATCCATCTTTCCTTTCCAGTTTTGAAGAAGGGTTCCACCCGAAACGTCAACTCAAATTTCTGTCCACGGATGTTGCCTGACCTGCTGAGTTTTTCCAGCATTTTCTGTTGTTACTTTGGATTTCCAACATCCGCAGTATTTTGCTATCGTCCCTCTGCCTATAACCTGTTTCTCAAGGCTCGTTTGTCTGCTATCATCTATCTGTTGACTGTCTCTGTCAAACCCACTTACTCCCTATCGTTATCTAATGTCTCCTCTCTCTATCTCCATCTATATTTCCTCTATCTCTATCACCATCTGTCTCTCCGTATCTTTATCTAATAATCTATCCTCTATCTATCTAGATTTTTCTCACCACTCGCTGTCAACCCCTCTCTCTCCATATTTATATCTAATAAACTCTCCTCTCTCTATCTCCATCTATATTTCCTCTGTCTCTGTCACCATCTGTCTCTCCCAATCTACATCTAATAATATCTCCTCTCTCTCTTACCATCTCAATCTCCTCTCTCTGTCACCCTCCCTCCCTCCCTAGCTATATCTAATAAGCTTTCCGCTCTCTATCTCCATCTATCTCTGTCACGCTCTCTCTCTCTCAATCTATATCTAATAAGCTCTCCTCACTCTATCTCCATCTATCTCTCCTGTATCTCTATCAAGCACCCTCACCCTATCCATATCTAATAATCTCACCTCACTCTATCTCAATATCCCCACGATCTTTGTCGCCCCTCTATCTCTGTATCTATATCTAATAATCTCTCCTTTGCATACGTCATCACCTCTATCTCTGTCACACATTTTCGCTCTGTATCTATATCTAAAATCTTTAATTTATCTCAACTGAATTCACCGCTATCTCTATCATTCATTAATCTGTGTCACACTCTCTGTCTTCCTTGTTATATCTAATAATCTCCATTCTCTCTATCTCCATCTATCTCTCCTCTATCTCTGTCACCCTCTTTCTCCCTATCTATATATAATAAACACTCCGCTCTCTCTATCTCCATCAATCTCTCCTCTATCTCTGTCACTCTCTCTCTCTGTATATATCTAATAATCTCTCCTCTCCCTATCTCCATCTATCTCGGTCACTGACAATCTATCCTATTTTTATCGAATAATATCTTCTCCCTAAATCCACCTATCTCTCAGCTGTCTCTGTCACCCGTTCCCTCTCTCCCTATCCTTATCTAAACATCGTTGCTATCTCCATCACCATCTATTCGGTCTCTATCTTTGTCACCCCTGCACTCTCCCTATTTATATCTAGCAATCTCTCCTCTCTCTATCTCAATCCATCTCCCCTCTATCTCGATGCAGCATGGTGGCATAGTGGTTAGCATTGTTGCCTCACAGCGCCAGGGGCCCGGGTTCGAATCCAGCCTCGGCGACTGTCTGTGTGGAGTTTACACATTCTCCCCATGTTTGCGTGGGTTTTTCCGGGTGCTTCGGTTTCCTCCCACAGTCCAAAGATGTGCGGGTTAGATGGATTGGCTATCATAAATTGACCCTTAGTGTTAGGGGGATTACGGGGATAGGGTGGGATATGTGTTGGTGTAGGGGTTACGGGGATCGGGTGGGATATGTGTCGGTGCAGGCTCGATGGGCCGAAATGGCCTCTATCTGCACTGTGGCGTTTCTGTGATTCTATCAGGCACTCTCTCCCTATCTATATATAATAATCTCACCTCACTCTATCTCTATCTCCCCATGATCTTTGTCGGCCCCTTCTCTCTGTATCTATAGAAAATAATCTCACCTCTATCTCTGTCACACCTTCTCTCTCCATTTCTATAACTAATAACCTTTACTCTCTCTATCTCAACTAAAATCTCTGCCTCTCCCTATTTATATCTAATAATCTCTCAACTTTTAGCTCCATCTATCTCTCCTCCATCTGTGCCTCTTCCCTCTCTCGCTCTCTCTATTCAATTCAATTCAAATCGCTTTATTGGCATGACAAGGTACATCTTATGTTGCCAAAGCGTCAAAAAACATCCATGGTTGTACACAAAAATACAGATCTATCCATACAGTGTACAAATAGATATATCCCTGAGTGTATAAATATACATTCATATAATTTGTATATACTCTTTTCTTATATTTAGTGGTTGTCCCTCTGTTTATGGCAAGCTGTAACATAGTGTGCCGCTAAGCTTACACAATTTTTCTCTTCCCCTAATAGGCATGGGAGTTTTTGGTCGTCATTCAAATTTCTGAATTCCGGGCATATTTTTGTTAACTTTGGGTAGAAATTCTCCCTTATGCCCTGATATTTTCTACACGCTGTGAGGAAGTGCATCTCTTTCTCCACCACTCCCTGACTGCAGTGAGAGCATATCCTGTCCTCTCTTGGTAGCCGGGTCGGCCTGTGTCTACCTTTTTCGATCGCCAGGCTATGTTCACTAAGTCTGTACATTGTCAAGGTTTTTCTCATTTTGCTATCCGTTACCCTGGTCAGCTAATCAACCATGTTGTATTGTCTGTTTAGGGCAAAGTAGCAATTGAGTTTGCTTTGGGTTTTTGTTGTTTCTGCCCAATATGAGAGATATTTTTCCTTTTGCTTAGCGACAATTGTGTTGGGTCGAATTCTTTGTGTTACGCTGTCACTGTACTGGGGCTGGTTATTGTTACTAGTGTTAGTAGTTAGTTTACTGAGTCCCAGGACTGGTTGACTGAGGGGATTCTGCTTTATGGTCCTCTCTTGGCATTTCAGGGCTTCGTAATGATAGCATTGGGGGTTGCTCATTTGTAGGTGATTCCAAAATTTGGTGGCTCTTTTTTGGATAGTGATTATTAATGGATATTGGCCTAGTTCTGCCCTGCATGCATTGTTTATGGTTTTCCTTTGAGTCCGGAGGATACTTTTACAGAATTCTGCACGTAGGATCTCAATTGGATGTTTGTCCCATTTTGCAAATTTTTGTTGTGTTAGCGGTCCCCATACCTCACTGCCATAGAGTGCAATTGGTTCAATTACGGATTTGAAAATTTTGAGCCAAATGCTATTGGGATTTCTATTTGGATTGATTTTTTAATGGCATAGAAAGCCCTTCTTGCTTTCTCTTTCAGTTCATTCACAGCCAGATGAAAATTTCCCGTAGAACTGATTTTTAAGCCCAAATATGTGTAGTTAGTGGTTTGTTCAATTTTGGTTGTTACTAGTGTGAAATTAATTTTGGGTCCCTGATGTCTGGATCTTTGCTGGAACACAAGGACTTTGGTTTTTTGGGGATTTATTGTCAGGGCCCAGGTCTGGCAGAACGACTCCAGCAGATCCAGGCTCTGCTGTAGACCCTCCTTAGTTGGTGACAGCAGAACCAGGTCATCTGCATAGAGGAGTGAAATAAAGAATAGATTTGCCTTCCAAAGCTGGGCTTTTTTAACTTTAAAATCTGCAGCACATCTTCCCACATCCAGTCCCAACCAAAGCTGGAAAAGAACGGAATTTAAGGTGGCCACAACACATCATGTGATCATCAAATACCAATGAGATTACAACATATATCCCAAGGCAGTTAACAAACAACCAATCACAATACTTTTACTAAACAATGAATAATCACCACATTCACCCCTCCTTTTAAAATATACTCCAACCTAAATAACCTTTACAATTTATAATTAATTATTTACAACTAAAATTATGCACAACAAGAATAAAACTGTTCACATGACACAATACTAAGTGAATAACAACAAATAGTAACATTGCACATAAGTATTAAGTATCTCTCAACTAAAACAATATACTATAATATTTCAACAATTTTAAAACATTACTATCAATTTAAAAGTCCATTTTCAATCGGTCGACCGGATATCTTGTTCGTGTCGAACTTCTTAACCTTGGTGAGATTCCTTGCCCTCCCACACCAGAAGGCGCAGAAGTATCTTCAGCAGGAAGGCTATCTATATCCCGATTTTCAACGGTTTCCGGATTAGAAATCCCATCAGAAGGTAAACTGGGATGGTCATAAACATCTATCAAGGGCTGACTAATAGAAGTATAATTATCTGCAATCGGATTGGAAATATTCGTAGTATCAGTAACAGCATCCACATTATCTGAATCATGACTATTGTTAATATCCTCAGAAGAGGGCTGGCCCCCACAAGGAGCCAAGTCTTTAATTGAAACAGTACTTTCTTTCCCATCTTGGAATCGAATATGAGCATATTGGGAATTTGCCTCCAACAGCTCCACCTCCTCCACCAAAGGATCATATTTTGACAATCTAACATGGCGTCGAAGCAGCACAGGTCCCTGCATAGTAAGCCATGAAGGTACCGAATATCCCGTAGTAGATCTCCGCGGATAGTTAAAGAGCCTTTCATGGGGGGTCGCATTAGTAGCCGTTGAAAGCAATGATCTAATGGAATGCAGGGCATCAGGCAGTACCATTTCCCACTGTGTATTCTTAAGGTTCCGGGATGTCAAAGCCAACCTAACTGCCTTCCAGATCACCCCATTGTATCGTTCGCGCTGTCCATTACCCTGGGGATTATACGGGGTAGTTCTACTAGTAGAAATTCCCAGACTCTGAAGGTATTCCTTCAACTGGGAAGACATAAAAGAACTTCCCTGATCCGAATGGATATACGCAGGCACCCCAAAGATGACAAAAAGTTGAGTCAGACATTTAATAACTGTAGCAGCTGATACATCTGCACAAGGAAAAGCAAAAGGGAACCTTGAAAACTCATCCACAACAGTAAATATATATCGGTTTTGAGTAGTTGAAGGAAGAGGCCCCTTAAAATCAACGCTCAAGCGTTCAAAAGGAGAAGTAGCCTTTATAAGATGAGCTCGTTGAGGCTTAAAGAAATTCGGTTTACACCGAGCACAGATAGAACATGATGAAGTCATCTGCTTGACGTCTTCAACTGAAAAAGGCAAGTTCTTACTGCGTACAAAGTATATCATCCTCGTAACCCCAGGATGACATAAGGCATTGTGAAGATTAATAAGCGTATCTCCGTGAATCACAGAACAATAAGCCCTCGACAGTGCATCAGCAGCAACATTATCCTTCCCCGGATGATAAACTATGTCAAAATGGTAACATGCCAACTCAATCCTCCATCTCATTATTTTATCATTTTTGATCTTTCCAAAATGTTTAACATCAAACATAAAGGACACAGATTTTTGATCAGTTACCAACGTGAAATGTCACCCCGATAAATAATGTCTCCATTTACGCAATTCTTCTACTATTGCGTATGCCTCTCTTTCTCTATTGAAGAATGTCTTTTTTCACTATTGTTCAAAGTACGTGAGAAAAAGGACACAGGTCTTCCATTTTGGTTCAGAGTAGCCCCAATTGCAAAATCTGAAGCATCCGTCTCGATCACAAAGGGAACCTGCTCATCAATAGAATGCACAACTGCCCCTAAAATACGATAGCAAAATACTGCAGATGTTGGAAATCTGCACAACTGCCCCTAAAATATCCTTTTTAAAATTCTCAAAACATGTCCTGGCCTCCCATGATAGAGGATATGTCGTAACCCGAATAAGAGGCCGGATCTTCCGTGAAAAATTTGCAATCCAATTAGAATAATAAGAAAACAGTTCAACAACTCGTTGCAAAGCCTTAGAATTAGTAGGACAAGGTAAATCAATCAATGGTCGCAGACGTTCTGGATCTGGTTTAATCTTGTTTCCCGAGAAAATGTACCCCAATAGATTTACCTCAGTAGTCAAAAAGATACATTTCTCTTTGTTAAAAGTTAAACCAACTTTTTCTGCAGCTTGAAGGAATCTTTTTAAATTAGAATCATGCTCCACCCTTGATTTGCCACACACTGTGATGTCATCTAAGTATGAAAAGATGTCAGAGAGGGAGTTATCACTTATAAAAGCATCCATTGCCCGTTGAAAACAAGCAACACCATTAGTAACACCAAATGGTATTCTGCAAAACTGATAAAGCTTTCCACCAGCCTCAAAGGCCGTATATGGTTGACCTTCTTAACAATAGGAATCTGATGATAAGCACTGTTTAAATCAATAGTGCTAAAAACCTTATACTGAGATACTTTGTTGATAAGCTCATCAATCTTAGGCAAAGGGTACGCATCTAATTGAGTATACCTATTAATAGTTTGGGAATCGTCTATCACCATTCGTTTCTTGTGTCTCTCGTTAGTCGTGACAACTACCTGTGCTCACCAAGGCGAACAACTAGGTTCAATGATTCCTTCCAATAAGAGACGTTGAACTTCAGAATTAATAAATTCTCTATCCTGACTACTATATCTTCTTGACTTGGTAGCAATTGGCTTACAATCCGACATCAAATTGGAAAAAAGTGATAATGGAGAAATAGATAAAGAGGTTAATCCACAAATAGATAAAGGTGCCTTAGTCCCTCCTAATGAAAGACTAAGAGACTCGTGTAACTGAAGCACATCATGTCAAACCAAAATATCCGCAGAGAGATTAGGCAAAACAGGTAGGCGTATATCAGTATACGTATTACCTAGAAGAATCATTTTCACAAAGCAACAACCAGCTATTTGTGAAGTAAGTGTCGTCTGAGCCATACACACCTGATACGTAACAGGCAAAATTTTCAAATGCTTCTCCTTCGCAAACTGAAGACTTATAAAACTCTCAGTACTGCCCGTATCTATAAGTGCCTTCACTTCCAACCCATTAACTTGAGCCGTAACTATAGCTTTGTTTAGGCCATGAGCAAATGCAGCAGAAATTGATGCAATAAACGCCCTATCTAAAGGCTGAATAGTCACAGAGGAGGTTGTGGAGGAGGGCCCTCCCATACCAGGAGAGGAGGAGGTAATTGAACCTGATGATTTGCACACGCTTGCATGATGACCTCTCTTGCCACATTTACTAAACACAGCCTCCCGAGCAGGACACTTCAGACGAGGGTGCCGGATATTCCCACAACAATAACACTTCTGAATCCTAGAGGCAACAGCCGCCGAAGTAGAAATTGTTTCAGAATCTAGTAAACCACTCCCATTAAGTCCACATAATTCCTTTTCATCCGAAACTGCCGAAACCATAGTCGCAGGCCAATTAAAAAAAGCATAAGTATCCGAACTTCTCTGAGCCACATCCAAATGTAGAAGCTTGCTCAAAAGCAGTTTTAAGATCCAAAGTCTTATTTTCTAACAACCGCTGACGAATTGATCTAGACAGTAATCCATTAATAAAAGCATCCCGTACCGATTCTTCCTTATATTCTTCAGCTGTCACGTCCTTATAATTAAAGTTAACACTAAGGCACCGAAGTGCTTGTAAATAAGTATCCAAAGATTCTCCCACCTACTGCCTACGGGCAGATAGAAGGTGACGTGCAAATACCTCATTCTTTGGTTTAACAAAAATCTTTTCCAATGTAGAAATAGCCACTTCATAAGTTTACAGTCCAAAATATATTTATATACATCCGGAGCAATGTAGTTGATCAGCATATTCAGCTTATTTAGAGACTCTTGATCCAACACGCCCAAAACGTTTTTAAATGTACAATACCAATGTTTCAATTTATCATCCACTCCAGCAGAATTGGGGTCAGCCTTGAATCGTTCTGGTTGAAGATATCGCTCCATTCTAACATAAAGTTAATAAATTGAAATAAAGAATAGATTTGCCTTCCCACATCCAGTCCCAACCAAAGCTGGAAAAGAACTGAATTTAAGGTGGCCACAACACATCATGTGATCATCGACTACCAATGAGATTACAACATATATCCCAAGGCAGTTAACAAACAACCAATCACAATACTTTTACTAAACAAGGAATAATCACCACAAGGAGGAATTTAACCTTGGATTCATATAGGGTGAGGCCGGGTGCTGTAGATTGTTCAAGTAGTTTTGCCAATTCGTTTATGTAAATATTAAAGAGTGTCGGTGAGATGGGCGAGCCCTGCATCACCCCCCGCCCCTGTGGGAAGTATTTTGTTTGTTTGTCTCCAATTTTAACTGCACATTTGTTGTTTGTATACATTGATTTAATTACATCATATGTTTTTCCCCTACCCCGCTTTCGATAAGTTTCAGGAATAAACCGTCGTGCCAGATGGAATCGAAAGCCTTCTGAAAATCTATAGAGCATGCGTAGATTTTGCTTTTGTTTTGATGAACGTGTTTGTCAATTAGGGTCTGTAGGGTGAAGATATGGTCTGATGTTCTATAGTTTGGCAGGAATCCAATTTGGCTTTTACTCAAGACATTGTGCTCCTCAAGGAAGTTTATAAGTCTTTTGTTTATGATACTACAGAATACCTTCCCCAGGTTACTGTTTACACAGATGCCTCGATAGTTATTTGGCTCGACTTTGTCCCCATCTCTCTGTCTATGTGTAATAAACTCTCCCCTCTATATCTCCATCTACATCTCCTCTAACTGTATCACCCAATCTCTTCCCTATCTATATCTAATAGTCGCCCCACTCTCTATTTCCATCTATCTCTTCTCTATCTGTGTCTCGCTGTCTCTATCTATATCTGGTAATCTCTCCTCTCTCTATCCCCATACATCTCTCGTTTATCTTTATCTAATAATCTTACTTTTCTCTACCTCTATCCATCTCCCCTCTTTCTCTGTCACCCTCTCTCTCTATCTCTATCTAATAATATACTCCACACTCTATATCCATCTCTATCAGCTCTATTTCTGCCTATAGTAAGAATATACTTTTCATAGGAAACTTGACTGATTCTGAAAGTGACCTAAACTTTGAGGCAAGAGACTGCTGAGCTGGAATCATGATGTGCTGGTATTAGAAAAGAAAAGAAAGATATAAAAATAGGAGCAGGTGTAGGCCATTCGGCCCTTCGAACTTGCTCGGCCATTCAATATGATCATGGCTGATCCTCTATCTCAATACCATACCCCACGCTCTCCCCACATACCCGGTATCCTGATACTCTGACCCCACGTTCTGGACCCCCAGCCAGGGTAACATCCTCCATGCATCCTGTCTGTGTAGCTCTGTCAGAATTGTTTGCGTTTTAATGAGAGCCCGTCTGATTCTTCTAATCTCCAGTGAATACTTGACAAGTCAACCCAAACTTTCATCCTACGACAATCCTGCTATCCCAGGAGTCAGTCTGGTGAACTTTCGCTGCACTCCCTCTATGGCAATTATAACCTTTCTCAGGTAAGGTGACCGAAACTGCACACAGTACTCCAGGTGTGATCTCACCAAGGACCTGTACAACAGTAGTAAGACATCCCTGCTCCTGTACTCAAATCCTCTTGCAATGAAGGTCAAAATCCGGCGCGAAGGCAGAGGCCTGACCAGTTTGGGGGAGAGCAGCAGCGGAGGTGAGCCCGGCTTAAAAACCGGCGCGAAGGCAGAGGCCCGACCAGTTCGGGGGAGAGCAGCAGCGGAGGTGAGCCCGGCTTAAAAACCGGCGCGAAGGCAGAGGCCCGACCAGTTCGGGGGAGAGCAGCAGCGGAGGTGAGCCTGGCTTAAAAACCGGCGCGAAGGCAGAGGCCCGACCAGTTCGGGGGAGAGCAGCAGCGGAGGTGAGCCCGGCTTAAAAACCGGCGCGAAGGCAGAGGCCCGACCAAATCAACAGCAGAGTAGAGAGGTAAAAAGTAATCAGAGTGTGACGTCACCAGGGAGCAGGTAAGTGATTGGTTGGTGAGTATTTCTCTCTTTTCAATACAAGCTTGACTTCTGTGGTGTTAAATTTCAAGGGTCACTGGTGTAGTGGGGACAGTTGGTAAATAAAGCGCCCTAGAGTATACCTGTAACTGGGGTATTGAATAAATTTTTTAATTAATTACAGGAGTAAGTCATGGCAGGAGAGCTCAGACCCGTGTTCTGCTCCTCTTGCTCTATGTGGGAAATCAGGGACGCTGCCAGTGTCCCTGACGACCATGTGTGCGGGAAATGCATCCAGCTGCAACTACTTGCAGACCGCATTGCGGCGCTTGAGCTGCGGGTGAATGAATTTTGGAGCATGAGCGATGCTGAGAGGCTCGTGGATAGCACGTTTAGCGAGTTGTTCACGCCCCAGGGTAGGGCAGCACAGTGGGTGACCATCAGGCGGAGCAACAAAGGCAGGCAGTGCAAGGAACCCCTGCGGACATCCCCCTTTCAAACAAATATACCGCTTTGGATACTGTTGAGGGGGATGATTCACCAGGGGAAGACAGCAGCAGCCAACTTCCTGGCACTGGGGGTGCTCCTGCTGCCCAGGAAAGGGGGAAAAAGAGTGGGAGAGCAATAGTGGTAGGGGATTCTATAGTAAGGGGAACAGATAGGCGTTTCTGTGGCTGTAGACGTGAATCCAGGATGGTTTGTTGCCTCCCTGGTGCCAGGGTCAAGGATGTCACTGAACGGCTGCAGGGCATTCTGGAGGGGGAGGGTGAACAGCCAGTGGTCGTGGTCCACATTGGTACCAACGACATAGGTAGAAAGAGGGATGAGGTCCTGCATCAAGAATTTAGGGAGCTAGGTAACAGATTAAAGAGCAGGACCTCAAATGTTGTAATCTCTGGATTACTCCCATTGCCACGTGCTAGTAAATATAGGAATGGGAGGATAGAGCAGATGAATGCGTGGCTAAAGAGTTGGTGTAGGGGGGAGGGTTTTACTTTCCTGGATCACTGGGCCTGCTTCTGGGAAAGTTGGGACTTGTACAAGTCGGACGGGTTGCACCTGAACCAGAGCGGACAAATATCCTTGCGGGGAGGTTTGCTACCACTGTTGGGGGGGGGGGTTTAAACTAACTTGGCAGGGGGATGGGATACAGAGGGGAGCTGAAATAAGGGGGGATGTGATGCCAATTATAGAGAAAAAAACAAGTCAGCTTGGTAGACAGGGCAAATATATAAGGGCAAGGCTGGATGGCATCTATTTTAATGCAAGGAGTCTTGCAAATAAGGTGGATGAACTGAAGGTGTTGATAAACACATGGGAGTATGATATTGTTGCTATCACGGAGACATGGTTGAGGGAAGGGCAAGACTGGCAGCTCAAAATTCTGGGGTACAGAATCTTCAGGCGAGACAGAGGGGGAGGTATAAGAGGAGGGGGTGTCGCAATATTAATTAAGGAGACAATTACTGCAGTAAGGAGGGATGATATATTAGCAGGGTCCTCTAATGAGGCCATATGGGTGGAGCTTAAAAACAAAAAGGGGGCAAGCACTTTGCTGGGAGTGTACTATAGGCCTCCAAACAGTCAGGGGGAGATAGAGGAACAGATATGCAGGCAAATCTCAGAGAAATGTGCAAATAATAGGGTAATAATAATGGGGGATTTCAACTTCCCCAATATTAACTGGGATAGTCAGAGTGTGAAAGGCTCAGAGGGTGTAGAATTCTTAAAGTGCATCCAGGAGAGCTTTTTGAGCCAGCATGTTGAAAGTCCTACAAGAGAGGGGGCGGTACTGGACCTAATTCTAGGGAATGTGGCCGGCCAAGTGGAAAAAGTGCTAGTAGGTGCGCACTTTGGTGATAGTGACCATAATATGGTAAGATTTAAGGTGGTCATGGAAAAGGACAGGGATGGGCCGGAAATAAAGGTTCTAAATTGGGGGAAGGCCGATTTTAATAGGATAAAGCAGGATCTGGCCAAAATGGACTGGTATCAGCTACCTGCAGGAAAATCCGCATCGGAGCAATGGGAGGCTTTCAGAAGGGAGATTGAGATCATACAATGGCAACATGTTCCCGTAAAGGTCAAGGGTGGTTCCAAAAACCACAAGGAACCTTGGATGTCAGGGGATATACGAGAATGGATTAGGAAAAAAAGGAGGGCTTTTGGTAGATACAAAAGGCTAAAGATATAGGAAGCCCTAGAGGAGTGCAAAAAGTGCAGGGGGATACTTAAAAAAGAAATTAGGAGATCAAGGAGGGGCCATGCAATAACACTGGTGAGCAAAATAAAGGAAAATCCGAAGATGTTTTATAAGTATATTAATGGTAAGAGGATAACTAGGGAAAAAATAGGGCACATTAGGGACAAAAGTGGCAATCTGTGTGTGGAGCCGGAAGATGTAGGAGGGGTTCTAAATGAATTTTTTGCATCTGTTTTCACTATGGAGAAGGACGATGTAGACATAGAAATAGGGCGGGGGGACTGTGATATGCTCGAACATATTCACATCGAGAGGGAGGAGGTATTGGCGGTTTTAGCTGGCCTAAAAATGGATAAATCCCCAGGCCCGGATGAAATGTATCCCATGCTGCTGTGTGAGGCAAAGGAGGAGGTTGCGGGGGCTCTAACACATATATGCAGGACCTCTCTGGCCACAGGGGATGTGCCAGAGGACTGGAGAACCGCTAATGTAGTACCATTATTCAAGAAGGGTAGTAGGGAAAAACCGGGGAGCTACAGGCCAGTGAGCCTAACATCAGTGGTAGGAAAATTATTGGAAAAAACCCTGAGGTACAAAATTTGTCTCCACTTGGAGAGGCAAGGATTAATCAGGGATAGTCAGCATGGCTTTGTCAAGGGAAGATCATGTCTGACTAATTTGATTGAATTTTTTGAGGGGGTGACTAGGTGTGTGGATGAGGGTAACGCAGTGGATGTGGTATACATGGATTTCAGTAAGGCCTTCGATAAAGTCCTGCACAGGAGACTGGTCAAGAAGGTAAGAGCCCATGGAATCCAGGGTGCCTTGGCACATTGGATAAAAAACTGGCTCAGTGGCAGAAGGCAGAGGGTGATGGTCGAAGGTTGTTTTTGTGACTGGAAGCCTGTGGCCAGTGGGGTACCACAGGGATCGGTGCTGGGTCCCTTGCTGTTTGTGGTCTACATCAATGACTTGGATATGAATGTAAAGGGTATGATCAGTAAGTTCGCGGATGATACAAAAATTGGTAGGGTGGTAAATAGCGAGGAGGGTAGCCTCAGTCTGCAGGACGATATAGATGGGTTGGTCAGATGGAACTTAACCCGGAAAAGTGCGAGGTGATGCACTTTGGGGGGACTAACAAGGCAAAGGAATACACAATGAATGGAAAGACCTAGGCAAGACGGAGGTTCAGAGGGATCTGGGTGTGCAAGTACACAGATCCCTGAAGGCGGCGGAACAGGTGGAAAAGGTGGTAAAAAAGGCATATGGGATACTTGCCTTCATTAGCCGAGGCATTGAATATAAGAGCAAGGAGGTTATGATGGAGCTGTATAAAACACTGGTTAGGCCACAGCTGGAATACTGTGTGCAGTTCTGGTCGCCACACTACAGGAAGGATGTGATCGCGTTAGAGAGGGTGCAGAGGAGGTTACCCAGGATGTTACCAGGGCTGGAGCGCTTCAGCTATGAAGAGAGACTGGGCAGATTGGGTTTGTTTTCCTTGGATTCGAGGAGGCTGAGGGGGGCCATGATTGAGGTGTACAAAATTATGAGGGGCATAGATAGGATGGATGCTGAGGAGCTTTTTCCCTTAGTAGAGGGGTCAATAACTAGGGGGCATAGATTAAAGGTAAAGGGCGGGAGGTTTAGAGGGGATTTGAGAAAGAACTTTTTCACCCAGAGGGTGGTTGGAGTCTGGAACTCACTGCCTGAAAGGGTTGTAGAGGCGCAAACCCTCACAACATTTAAGAAGCATTTGTATGTGCACTTGAAATGCCATAGCATACAAGGCTACGGGCCAAATGCTGGAATATGGGATTAGATTAGACAGGGCTTGATGGCCGGCGCGGACACGATGGGCCGAAGGGCCACTATCCGTGCTGTATTACTCTATGACTCTATGACCCCTCACTGTAACACTCTGATGAACCCCACACCCCTCACTGTAACACTCTGATGAACCCCACACCCCTCACTGTAATACTCTGATAAACCCCACACTCCTCACTGTAATACTCTAATGAACCCCACACCCCTCAATGTAACCCTCTGGTGAACCTCACACCCCTCACTGTAACACTCTGATGAACCCCACACCCCTCACAGAAACACTCTGATGAACCCCACAACCCTCACTGCTGTACTCTGATGAACCCCACACCCCTCACAGTAACACTGTGATGAACACCACATCCCTCACTGTAACACTCTCATGAACCCCACACTTCTCACTGTAACACTCTGATGAACCCCACACCCCTCACTGTAACACTCTGATGAACCCCACACCCCTCACTGTAACACTCTGATGTACCCCACACCCCTCACTGTAACAATCTGATGAACCCCACAACCCTCACTGTAACATTCTGATGAAGCCCACACCCCTCACTGTAACACTCTGATGTACCCCACACCCCTCACTGTAACAATCTGATGAACCCCACACCCCTCACTGTAACACTCTGATGAACCCCTCACCCCTCACGTTAACACACTGATATACCCCACACCCCTCACTGTAACACACTGATATACCCCACACCTCTCACCGTAACACACTGATAAACCCGACACCCCTCACTGTAACACTCTGATATACCCCACACCCCTCACTGTAACACACTGATAAACCCCACACCCCTCACTGTAACACTCTGTTATACCCCACACCCCTCACTGTAATACTCTGATGAACCCCACACCCCTCACTGTAACACTCTGATAAACCCCACACCCCTCACTGCAACACTCTGATAAACCCTACACCCCTCACTGTAAAACATTGATATACACCACACCCCTCACTGTAACACTCTGATGAACCCCACACCCCTCACTGTAATACTCTGATGAACCCCACACCCCTCACTGTAATACTCTGATGAACCCCACACCCCTCACTGTAACACTCTGATGAACCCCACAACCCTCACTGTAATACTCTGATGGACCCCACAACCCTCACTGTAATACTCTGATACACCCACACTCCTCACTGTAATACTCTGATGAACCCCACACCCCTCACTGTAATACACTGTTAAACCCCACACCCCTCACTGTAACACTCTGATGTACCCCACACCCCTCACTTTAACACACTGATATAACCCACACCCCTCACTGTAGCACTCTGATGAACCCCACACCCCTCACTGTAATACGCTGATGAACCCCACACCCCTCACTGTAACACAGTGATGAACCCCACACCCCTCACTGTAATACTCTGATGAACCCCACACCCCTCACTGTAACACTGATAAACCCCACCCCCCTCACTGTAATACTCTGATAAACCCCACACCCCTCACTGTAACACTCTGATATACTCCACACCCCTCACTGTAACACTCTGATATACCCTACACCCCTCACTGTAAAACACTGATATACACCACACCCCTCACTGTAACACTCTGATGAACCCCACACCCCTCACTGTAATACTCTGATGAACCCCACACCCTCACTGTAATACTCTGATGAACCCCGCACCCCTCACTGTAACACTCTGATGAACCCCACAACCCTCACTGTAATACTCTGATGGACCCCACAACCCTCACTGTAATACTCTGATACACCCCACACTCCTCACTGTAATACTCTGATGAACCCCACACCCCTCACTGTAATACACTGTTAAACCCCACACCCCTCACTGTAACACTCTGATGTACCCCACACCCCTCATTGTAACACTCTGATATACCCCACACCCCTCACTGTAGCACTCTGATGAACCCCACAGCCCTCACTGTAATACGCTGATGAACCCCACACCCCTCACTGTAACACAGTGATGAACCCCACACCCCTCACTGTAATACTCTGATGAACCCCACACCCCTCACTGTAACACTGATAAACCCCACCCCCCTCACTGTAATACTCTGATAAACCCCACACCCCTCACTGTAACACTCTGATGAACCCCACACTGTAGTGTATGTAACCGTTCCACCATTAAGAGAACTATTTTAAGGGTTGCACTACTTTATCTTGGCTGCTGTATACTGTAATACCGGTGGTGACCACACCGATATATAAGTGCTGTGTAATGATTTATTTGGCAGTTCCGCCCTGACCTTCGACTTGTAAAGACCTGTTAAAGTTTACTCTTGTGGTCTGTGTATTAATTCTCAATATAACACACAGACTTAACAGTGGCGACGAAGATGGGATTGGACACCGGATCGGCGTTGACGTTCATGAATAAGCAAGATTACAAAAAGTTATTCACACATATTCCCCTACAGGAGACGGAGATAGTCTTGCAGACATACACGGGGCAAAATGTATACCCCATCGGAAAGATAAAAGTCAAGGTGGTACACAAGGGCAAAGAACACCAAGGAAAGGACTTATATGTACTACCTGAGGGAGGTCCACAACTTCTGGGACGGGAGTGGATCAGGAAAATAAATATGGACTGGCACTCCCTAAAAGCAATGACGGTAGATTCCGGAAAAAATAATGTTAATCCTGAACGATTGTCCAAAATATTGGATGAGGGCATATGCAGCAGTGACAGTGACAAAGCAGAGAGTGAGAACTCGGTGAAGACAATCAGCTCAGAGTCTGGAACTGATGATGGTAAGACCAGTCCATGTGCAAAAGACAAGTCTAAAATGGACTTGCAGACTAATGATGGAAAAACGAAGGAGTGCATAAATGCTTCAGAAGAGAACAAAGTATCAGAACAGAATTCCACTGAACAACAACAACATAGTTTGACAGAGAATTCTGAGTCTGTCCAGTCTACAGACATGCACATTTCTGAGGAACACCGGGCTCGAACTGAACTCCATTTCAAACTACAACAGCAATTAGAACAAACGATTCGCCGTTTTGAGCAAGAGATGAATGCAAAGAATAAGTTATTTGACACAGAGTGGGAGAATCTGGAAAGGCAGCAGAAGCAGCTGATTGAGAAAATGGAGCAGGAACACACAAACCGTCTCCGCGATGAGGCCAAACGAATCAAAGCTGAGCAAGAAAGGGAATATGTCAAATTCATCGATCAGTTGAAAGCTAAGAAGAAAGAGCACCCTTTTGTGAGCAGTGTCAGCAGTAATAAGCCACTCAGGGAATTGGTGGCAGAGGCAAAAGCTGAAGTGATGGAGGAAATAGAAGACAATAGAGAAGAAGCAAAAGATGATGACTCATCTGAACCATTATCACCCCTAGCAGGTCACGCACGTGGACCCTCTGAACTGAGCCAAATCAGTCTGGAAGTAGATAAACTTCCCAAGGTACTCGAGCCTTTAGAAGTCAGCAAGGCTGGTTCTGAAGTTACGAAAGTTCAAGCTGTTAAGTCCAGTGAAGGACTATTAGATGAGTCACCCCAGCAACAAGAACCTACTACACCACTGAGAACTACTACACCACCGAGGCGTTATCCGGACCGAGTCAGGAAGCGCAGGAGGCGCCTCCGCAGAGACTGTATCTGTGAACTGTTTTTACATGAAGTTGTGTATATATGTTATGATGTTATGTCTAATGGGGAATATATACTGTCAAGCTAAAAAGGGAGGATTGTAGTGTTTGTAACCGTTCCACCTTTAAGAGAACTATTTTAAGGGTTGCACTACTTTATCTTGGCTGCTGTATACTGTAATACCGGTGGTGGCCACACCGGTATATAAGTGCTGTGTAATGATTTATTGTGCAGTTCCGCCCTGACCTTCGACTAGTAAAGACCTGTTAAAGTTTACTCTTGTGGTCTGTGTAGTAATTCTCAATATAACACACAAGCTTAACACACACCCCTCACTGTAACACCCTGATGAACCCCACACCCCTCACTGTAACACTCTGATGTACCCCACACGCCTCACTGTAACACACTGATATACCCCACACCCCTCACTGTAAAACTCTGAGGAACCCCACACCCCTCACTGTAACACTCTGATATACCCCACACCCCTCACTGTAACACACTGAAGAACCCATACCCATCACTGTAACACTCTGATGAACCCAACACCCATCACTGTAGCACTCTGATGTACCCCACACACCTCACTGTAACACTCTGATGAACCCCACACCCCTCACTGTAACACTCTGATGTACCCCACACCCCTCACTGTAATACTCTGATATGCCCCACACCCCTCACTGTAACACTCTGATGTAAGCCACACCCCTCACTGTAACACTCTGATGAACACCACACCCCTCACTGTAATACTCCGATGAACCCCACAACCCTCACTGTAATACTCTGATGAAACCCACACCCCTCACTGTAATACTCTGACGAACCCCACACTCCTCACTGTAACACTCTGATGAACACCACACCCCTCACTGTAATCCTCTGATGAACCCCCACCCCTCACTGTAATGCTCTGATGAACCCCACACCACTCACTGTAATACTCTGATGAACACCACACCCCTCACTGTAATACTCTGATGAACCATACACCCCTCACTGTAACACTCTGATGAACCCCACACTCCTCACTGTAATACTCTGATTAACCCCACACCCCTCACTGTAATACACTGATAAACCCCACACCCCTCACTGTTACACTCTGATGTACCCCACACCCCTCACTGTAACACTCTGATATACCCCACACCCTCACATTCACACTCTGATGAACCCCACACCCCTCACTGTAATACTCCAATGAACACCACAACCCTCACTGTAACACACTGATGAAACCCACACCCCTCACTGTAATACTCTGATGAACCCCACACCCCTCACTGTAACACTTTGATAAACCCCACCCGCTCACTGTAATACTCTTATAAACCCCACACCCCTCACTGTAACACTCTGATGAACGCCACACCCCTCACTATAACACTCTGATGAACCCCACACCCCTCACTGTAACACTCTGATGTACCCCACAACCCTCACTGTAATACCCTGATATTCCCCACACCCCTCACTGTAACACTCTGATGTACCCCACACCCCTCACTGTAACACTGTGATGAACACCACACCCTTCACTGTAATATTCTGATGATCCCCCACCCCTCACTGTAATACTCTGATGAACACCACACCCCTCACTGTAACACTCTGATATACCACACACCCCTCACTATAACACTCTGATGAACCCCACACCCCTCACAGTAACACTCTGATATACCCCACACCACCCTTCTGTAAAACTCTGATGAACCCCACCCCCCTCACTTTAACACTCTGATATACCCCAAACCCCTCTCTGTAACACTCTGATATACCCCACACCCCTCACTGTAATACTCTGATATGCCCCACATCCCTCACTGTAATACTCTGATGAACCCCACACCCCTCACTGGAACACTCTGATAAACCCCACAAACCTCACAGTAACACACTGATGAACCCCACATCCCTCACTGTAACACTCTGATGTACCCCACACCCCTCACTGTAACACTCTGACGTACCCCACACCCCTCACTGTAACACACTGATGAACGCCACACCCCTCACTGTAAAACTCTGATGTAACCCACACCCCTCACTGTAACACTCTGATGAAACCCACATCCCTCACTTTAATACACTGATGAACCACACACCCCTCACTGTAACAATCTGATGAACCCCACACACCTCACTGTATCACTCTGATGAACCCCACACCCCTCACTGTAACACACTTATGATCCCCTCACCCCTCACTGTAACCCCCTGATGAACCACACATCCCTCACTGTAACACTCTGATATACCCCACACCCCTCACTGTAATACTCTGATGAACCCAACACCCCTCACAGTAACACTCTGATGTACCCCACTAACCTCACTGTAATACTCTGATAAACCCCATACCCCTCACAGTAATACTCTGATATACCCCTCACCCCTCACTGTAACACTCAGATGTACACCACACCCCTTAATTTAACACACTGATGATGCCCACACCCCTCACTGTAACTTTCTGATGTGCCCCACACCCCTCACTGTAACACTGTGATGAACCCCACACCCCTCACTGTAACACTCTGATATACACCACACCCCTCACTATAACACTCTGATGAGCCCCACACCCCTCACAGTAACACTCTGATATACCCCACACCATCCTTCTGTAAAACTCTGATGAACCACACACCCCTCACTGTAACACACTGATGATCCCCTCACCCCTCACTGTAACCCCCTGATGAACCCCACATCCCTCACTGTAACACTCTGATATACCCCACACCCCTCACTGTAATACTCTGATGAACCCAACACCCCTCACAGTAACACTCTGATGTAACCCACACCCCTCACTGTAACACTCTGATGAAACCCACACCGCTCACTTTAATGCTCTGATGAACCCCACACCCCTCACTGTAACACTCTGATGAACCCCACACCCCTCACTGTAACACTCTGATGAACCCCACACCCCTCACTGTAATACTCTGTAAAACCCAAACCCCTCACTGTAACACACTGATGAGCCCCTCACCCCTCACTGTAACCCCCTGATGAACCCCACACCCCTCACTGTAACACTCTGATATACCCGACACCCCTCACTGTAATACTCTGATGAACCCAACACCCCTCACAGTAACACTCTGATGTACCCCACTAACCTCACTGTAAAACTCTGATAAACCCCATATCCCTCACAGTAATACTCTGATTTACCCCACACCCCTCACTGTAACACTCTGATATACCCCTCACCCCTCACTGTAACACTCAGATGTACACCACACCCCTTAATTTAACACACTGATGAATCCCACACCCCTCACTGTAACTTTCTGATGTGCCCCACACCCCTCACTGTAACACTGTGATGAACCCCACAACCCTCACAGTAACACTCTGATGAACCCCACATCCCTCACTGTAACGTTCTGATGAACCTCACATCCCTCACTGTAACACTCTGATGAACCCCACACCCCTCACTGTAATACACTGATGAACCCCACACCCCTCACTGTAACCCTCTGATGAACCTCACACCCCTCACTGTCATACTCTGATGAACCCCACACCCCTCACAGTAACACTCTGATGAACGCCACACCGGTCACTGCTGTACTCTGATGAACCCCACACCCCTCACAGTAACACACTGATGAACCCCACACCCATCACTGTAACACTCTGATGAACCCCGCACCCCTCACTCTAACACTCTGATGAACCCCTCACCCCTCACGTTAACACACTGATATACCCCACACCCCTCACGTTAACACACTGATATAATCCACACCCCTCACTGTAACACTCTGATATACCCCACACCCCTCACAGTAACACACTGATGAACCCCACACCCCTCACCGCTGTACTCTGATGAACCCCACACCCCTCACAGTAACACGCTGATGAACCACACACCCCTCACTGTTACACTCTGATGAACCTCACACCCCTCACTGCTGCAATCTGATGTACCCCACACCCCTCACTGTAACACTCTCATGTACCCCACACCCCTCACTGTAACATTCTGATGAACCCCTCAACCCTCACGTTAAAACACTGATATACCCCACACCCCTCACTGTAAAACACTGATATACCCCACACCCCTCACGTTAACACACAGATATAACCCACAACCCTCACTGTAACACTCTGATATACCCCACACCCCTCACTGTAACACAGTGATAAACCCCACATCCCTCACTGTAACACTCTGATATACCCCACACCCCTCACTGTAAAACTCTGATGAACACCACAACCCTCACTGTAATATTCTGATGAACCCCACACCCCTCAATGTTATACTCTGATGAACCCCACGCCCCTCACTGTAACACTCTGATAAACCCCACACCCCTCATTGTAACACTCTGATAAACCCCACACCCCTCACTGTAACACTCTGATACACCCCACACCCCTCACTGTAACACACTGATAAACCCCACACTCCTCACTGTAACACTCTGATATACCCCACACCCCTCACTGTAACACTCTGATGAACCCCGCACCCCTCACTGTAACACTCTGATAAACCCCACACCCCTCACTTTAACGCTCTGATATACCCCACACCCCTCACTGTAACACTCTGATATACCCCACACCCCTCACTGTAAAACACTAATATACACCACACCCCTCACTGTAACACTCTGATGAACCCCACACCCCTCACTGTAATACTCTGATGAACCACACACCTCACTGTAATACTCTGATGAACCCCACACCCCTCACTGTAACACTCTTATGAACCACACACCCCTCACTGTAACACTCTGATATACCCCATACCCCTCACAGTAATACTCTGATATACCCCACACCCCTCACAGTAATACTCTGATATACCCCACACCCCTCACTGTAATGCTCTGATATACCCCACACTCCTCACTGTAATACACTGATGAACCCCACACCCATCACTGTAATACACTGATAAACCCCACACCCCTCACTGTAACACTCTGATGTACCCCACACCCATCACTGTAACACTCTGATATACCCCACACCCCTCACTGTGACACTCTGATGAACCCCACACCCCTCACTGTAAAACTCTGATGAACCCCACACCCCTCACTGTAACACACTGATGAACCCGACACCCCTCACTGTAATACTCTGATGAACCCCACACCCCTCACTGTAACACTCTGATAAACCCCACCCCCCTCACTGTAATACTCTGATAAACCCCACATCCCTCACTGTAATACTCTGATGAACCCCTCACCCCTCACTGTAACCCCCTGATGAACCTCACACCCCTCAATGTAACACTCTGGTATACCCCACACCATTCACGGTAATACTCTGATGAACCCCACACCCCTCACAGTAACACTCTGATGTACCCCACACCCCTCACTATAATACTCTGATAAACCCCATACCCCTCACAGTAATACTCTGATATACCCCACACCCCTCACTGTAACACTCTGATATACCCCACACCCCTCACTGTAACACTCTGATGTACACCACACCCCTTACTTTAACACACTGATGAACCCCACACCCCTCACTGTAACTTTCTGATGTACCCCACACCCCTCACTGTAACACTGTGATGAACCCCACACCCCTCACAGTAACACTCTGATGAACCCCACACCCCTCACTGTAACACTCTGATATACCCCACACCCCTCACTGTAATACTCTGATGAACACAACACCCCTCACCGTAACACTGTGATGAACCCCACACCCCTCACAGTAACACTCTGATGAACCCCACATCCCTCACTTTAACACTCTGATAAACCCCACACCCCTCACTGTAACGCTCTGATGTACCCCACACCCCTCACTGTAACACTCTGATATACCCCACAACCCTCACTGTAAAACACTGATATACACCACACCCGTCACTGTAACACTCTGATGAACCCCACACCCCTCAATGTAATACTCTGATGAACCACACACCTCACTGTAATACTCTGATGAACCCCACACCCCTCACTGTAACACTCTGATGAACCCCACACCCCTCACTGTAACACTCTGATATACCCCATACCCCTCACAGTAATACTCTGATATACCCCACACCCCTCACAGTAATACTCTGATATACCCCACACCCCTCACTGTAATGCTCTGATATACCCCACACTCTTCACTGTAATACTCTGATGAACCCCACACCCCTCACTGTAATACACTGATAAACCCCACACCCCTCACTGTAACACTCTGATGTACCCCACACCCATCACTGTAACACTCTGATATACCCCACACCCCTCACTGTAACACTCTGATGAACCCCACACCCCTCACTGTAATACTCTGATGAACCCCACACCCCTCACTGAAACACACTGATGAACCCCACACCCCTCACTGTAATACTCTGATGAACCCCACACCCCTCACAGTAACACTCTGATAAACCCCAGCCCCCTCACAGTAATACTCTGATAAACCCCACACCCCTCACTGTAATACTCTGATGAACCCCTCACCCCTCACTGTAACACCCTGATGAAACTCACACCCCTCAATGTAACACTCTGATATACACCACACCCCTCACTGTAATACTCTGATGAACCCCACACCCCTCACAGTAACACTCTGATGTACCCCACACCCCTCACTATAATACTCTGATAAACCCCATGCCCCTCACAGTAATACTCTGATATACCCCACACCCCTCACTGTAACACACTGATATACCCCACACCCCTCACTGTAACACTCTGATGTACACCACACCCCTTACTTTAACACACTGATGAGCCACACACCCCTCACTGTAACTTTCTGATGTACCCCACACCCCTCACTGTAACACTGTGATGAACCCCACACACCTCACAGTAACACTCTGATGAACCCCACATCCCTCACTGTAACACTCTGATTAACCTCACATTCCTCACTGTAACACTCTGATGAACCCCACACCCCTCAATGTAATACTCTGTTGAACCCCACACCCCTCACTGTAACACGCTGATGAACCACACATCCCTCACTGTTACACTCTGAAGAACCTCACACCCCTCTCTGCTGCACTCTGATGAACACCACACCCCTCACTGTAACACACTGATGAACCCCACACCCCTCACTGTAACACTCTGATGAACCCCACACCCCTCACTGTAACACTCTGATGAACCCCTCACCCCTCACGTTAACACACTGATATACCCCACACCCCTCACTGTAACACACTGATATACCGCACACCCCTCACGTTAACACACTGATATAACACACACCCCTCACTGTAACACTCTGATATACCCCACACCCCTCACTGTAACACACTGAAAAACCCCACACCCCTCACTGTAACACTCTGATATACCCCACACCCCTCACTGTAACACTCTGATGAACACCACAACCTCACTGTAATATTCTGATGAACCCCACACCCCTCACTGTAATACTCTGATGAATCCCACAGCACTCACTGTAACACTCTGATAATCCCCACACCCCTCACTGTAATACTCTGATATATCCCACACCCCTCACTGTAACACACTGATATACCCCACACCCCTCACTGTAACACTCTGATGTACACCACACCCCTTACTTTAACACACTGATGAACCACACACCCCTCACTGTAACTTTCTGATGTACCCCACACCCCTCACTGTAACACTGTGATGAACCCCACACCCCTCACAGTAACACTCTGATGAACCCCACATCCCTCACTGTAACAATCTGATGAACCTCACATCCCTCACTGTAACACTCTGATGAACCCCACACCCCTCACTGTAATACTCTGATGAACCCCACACCCCTCACTGTAAAACGCTGATGAACCACACACCCCTCACTGTTACACTCTGATGAACCTCACACCCCTCACTGCTGCACTCTGATGAACCCCACACCCCTCACTGTAACACACTGATGAACCCCACACCCATCAATGTAACACTCTGATGTACCCCACTCCCCTCACTGTAACACTCTGATGAACCCCACACCACTCACTGTAACACTCTGATGAACCCCTCACCCCTCACGTTTACACACTGATATACCGCACACCCCTCACTGTAACACACTGATATACCGCACACCCCTCACGTTAACACACTGATATAACTCACACCCCTCACTGTAACACTCTGATATACCCCACACCCCTCACTGTAACACACTGAAAAACCCCACATCACTCACTGTAACACTCTGATATACCCCACACCCCTCACTGTAACACTCTGATGAACACCACAACCCTCACTGTAATATTCTGATGAACCCCACACCCCTCACTGTAATACTCTGATGAATCCCACAGCACTCACTGTAACACTCTGATAAACCCCACACCCCTCACTGTAATACTCTGATATATCCCACACCCCTCACTGTAACACACTGATATACCCCACACCCCTCACTGTAAAATACTGATATACGCCACACCCCTCACTGTAACACACTGATGAACCCCACACCGCTCACTGTAACACTCTGATAAACCCCACACCCCTCACTGTAACACTCTGATGAACCCCACACCCCTCACTGTAACACTCTGATATACCCGACACCCCTCACTGTAATACTCTGATGAACCCCACACCCCTCACTGTAATACTCTGATGAACCCCACACCCCTCACTGTTACACTCTGATATACCCCACAACCCTCACTGTAACACACTGATGAAACCCACATACCTCACTGTAACACTCTGATATACCCCACACCCCTCATTGTAACACTCTGATGTACACAACACCCGTCACTGTAACACTCTGATGAACCCCACACCCCTCACTGTAACACTCTGATATACCCCACACCCCTCACTATAACACTCTGATATACCGCACACTCCTCACAGTATAACTCTGATGTACCCCACACCCCTCACTGTAACACACTGATGAACCCCACACCCTTCACTGTAAAACTCTGATGTAAACCACACCCCTCACTGTAACACTCTGATGAACCCCACACCCCTCACTGTAATACTCTGATGAACCCCACACCCCACACTGTAATACACTGATGAACCCCACACCCCTCACTGTAAGACTCTGATGAACCCCACACCCCTCACTGCAATACTCTGATGAACCCTACAACCCCCACTGCAATACTCAAATATACCCCACACCCCTCACTGTAATACTCTGATGAACCCCACACCCCTCACTGTAATACACTGATAAACACCACACCCCTCACTGTAACACTCTGATGTACCCCACACCACTCACTGTAACACTCTGATACACCCCACACCCCTCACTGTAACACTCTGATGTACCCCACACCCCTCACTGTAACACTCTGATGAACCCCACACCCCTCACTGTAACACTCTGATGAACCCCACACCCCTCACTGTAACACTCTGATATACCCTGCACCCCTCACTGTAACACTCTGATGAACCCCACACCCCTCACTGAAACACTCTGATATACCCCACACCCCTCACTGTAAGACTCTGATGAACCCCACACCCCTCACTGTAACACTTAGATTTTCCCCACACCCCTCACTGTAACACTCTGATGAACACCACATCCCTCACTGTAACACTCTGATATACCCCATACCCCTCACTGTAAAACACTGATATACACCACACCCCTCACTGTAACACTCTGATGAACCCCACACCCCTCACTGTAATACTCTGATGAACCCCACACCCCTCACTTTAATACTATGATGAACCCCACACCCCTCACTGTAACACTCTGATGAACCCCACACCCCTCACTGTAATACTCTCATGAACCCCTCACCCCTCACGTTAACACACTGATATACCCCACACCCCTCACGTTAACACACTGATATAACCCACACCCCTCACTGTAACACTCTGATATACCCCACACCCCTCACAGTAACACTCTGATGAACCCCACACCCCTCACCGCTGTACTCTGATGAACCCCACACCCCTCACAGTAACACGCTGATGAACCACACACCCCTCACTGTTACACTCTGATGAACCTCACACCCCTCACTGCTGCAATCTGATGTACCCCACACCCCTCACTGTAACACTCTCATGTACCCCACACCCCTCACTGTAACATTCTGATGAACCCCTCAACCCTCACGTTAAAACACTGATATACCCCACACCCCTCACTGTAAAACACTGATATACCCCACACCCCTCACGTTAACACACAGATATAACCCACAACCCTCACTGTAACACTCTGATATACCCCACACCCCTCACTGTAACACAGTGATAAACCCCACACCCCTCACTGTAACACTCTGATATACCCCACACCCCTCACTGTAAAACTCTGATGAACACCACAACCCTCACTGTAATATTCTGATGAACCCCACACCCCTCAATGTAATACTCTGATGAACCCCACGCCCCTCACTGTAACACTCTGATAAACCCCACACCCCTCATTGTAACACTCTGATAAACCCCACACCCCTCACTGTAACACTCTGATACACCCCACACCCCTCACTGTAACACACTGATAAACCCCACACTCCTCACTGTAACACTCTGATATACCCCACACCCCTCACTGTAACACTCTGATGAACCCCGCACCCCTCACTGTAATATTCTGATGAACCCCACACCACTCACATTAATACTCTGATGAACCCCACACCCCTCACCGTAACACTCTGATAAACCCCACACCCCTCACTTTAACGCTCTGATATACCCCACACCCCTCACTGTAACACTCTGATATACCCCACACCCCTCACTGTAAAACACTGATATACACCACACCCCTCACTGTAACACTCTGATGAACCCCACACCCCTCACTGTAATACTCTGATGAACCACACACCTCACTGTAATACTCTGATGAACCCCACACCCCTCACTGTAACACTCTTATGAACCCCACACACCTCACTGTAACACTCTGATATACCCCATACCCCTCACAGTAATACTCTGATATACCCCACACCCCTCACAGTAATACTCTGATATACCCCACACCCCTCACTGTAATGCTCTGATATACCCCACACTCCTCACTGTAATACACTGATGAACCCCACACCCATCACTGTAATACACTGATAAACCCCACACCCCTCACTGTAACACTCTGATGTACCCCACACCCATCACTGTAACACTCTGATATACCCCACACCCCTCACTGTGACACTCTGATGAACCCCACACCCCTCACTGTAAAACTCTGATGAACCCCACACCCCTCACTGTAACACACTGATGAACCCGACACCCCTCACTGTAATACTCTGATGAACCCCACACCCCTCACTGTAACACTCTGATAAACCCCACCCCCCTCACTGTAATACTCTGATAAACCCCACACCCCTCACTGTAATACTCTGATGAACCCCTCACCCCTCACTGTAACCCCCTGATGAACCTCACACCCCTCAATGTAACACTCTGATATACCCCACACCACTCACGGTAATACTCTGATGAACCCCACACCCCTCACAGTAACACTCTGATGTACCCCACACCCCTCACTATAATATCCTGATAAACCCCATACCCCTCACAGTAATACTCTGATATACCCCACACCCCTCACTGTAACACTCTGATATACCCCACACCCCTCACTGTAACACTCTGATGTACACCACACCACTTACTTTAACACACTGATGAACCCCACACCCCTCACTGTAACTTTCTGATGTACCCCACACCCCTCACTGTAACACTGTGATGAACCCCACACCCCTCACAGTAACACTCTGATGAACCCCACACCCCTCACTGTAACACTCTGATATACCCCACACCCCTCACTGTAATACTCTGATGAACCCAACACCCCTCACCGTAACACTGTGATGAACCCCACACCCCTCACAGTAACACTCTGATGAACCCCACATCCCTCACTTTAACACTCTGATAAACCCCACACCCCTCACTGTAACGCTCTGATGTACCCCACACCCCTCACTGTAACACTCTGATATACCCCACACCCCTCACTGTAAAACACTGATATACACCACACCCGTCACTGTAAGACTCTGATGAACCCCACACCCCTCAATGTAATACTCTGATGAACCACACACCTCACTGTAATACTCTGATGAACCCCACACCCCTCACTGTAACACTCTGATGAACCCCACACCCCTCACTGTAACACTCTGATATACCCCATACCCCTCACAGTAATACTCTGATATACCCCACACCCCTCACAGTAATACTCTGATATACCCCACACCCCTCACTGTAATGCTCTGATATACCCCACACTCTTCACTGTAATACTCTGATGAACCCCACACCCCTCACTGTAATACACTGATAAACCCCACACCCCTCACTGTAACACTCTGATGTACCCCACACCCATCACTGTAACACTCTGATATACCCCACACCCCTCACTGTAACACTCTGATGAACCCCACACCCCTCACTGTAATACTCTGATGAACCCCACACCCCTCACTGAAACACACTGATGAACCCCACACCCCTCACTGTAATACTCTGATGAACCCCACACCCCTCACAGTAACACTCTGATAAACCCCAGCCCCCTCACTGTAATACTCTGATAAACCCCACACCCCTCACTGTAATACTCTGATGAACCCCTCACCCCTCACTGTAACACCCTGATGAAACTCACACCCCTCAATGTAACACTCTGATATACACCACACCCCTCACTGTAATACTCTGATGAACCCCACACCCCTCACAGTAACACTCTGATGTACCCCACACCCCTCACTATAATACTCTGATAAACCCCATGCCCCTCACAGTAATACTCTGATATACCCCACACCCCTCACTGTAACACACTGATATACCCCACACCCCTCACTGTAACACTCTGATGTACACCACACCCCTTACTTTAACACACTGATGAACCACACACCCCTCACTGTAACTTTCTGATGTACCCCACACCCCTCACTGTAACACTGTGATGAACCCCACACCCCTCACAGTAACACTCTGATGAACCCCACATCCCTCACTGTAACACTCTGATTAACCTCACATTCCTCACAGTAACACTCTGATGAACCCCATACCCCTCAATGTAATACTCTGATGAACCCCACACCCCTCACTGTAACACGCTGATGAACCACACACCCCTCACTGTTACACTCTGAAGAACCTCACACCCCTCACTGCTGCACTCTGATGAACCCCACAGCCCTCACTGTAACACACTGATGAACCCCACACCCCTCACTGTAACACTCTGATGAACCCCACACCCCTCACTGTAACACTCTGATGAACCCCTCACCCCTCACGTTAACACACTGATATACCCCACACCCCTCACTGTAACAAACTGATATACCGCACACCCCTCACGTTAACACACTGATATAACCCACACCCCTCACTGTAACACTCTGATATACCCCACACCCCTCACTGTAACACACTGAAAAACCCCACACCCCTCACTGTAACACTCTGATATACCCCACACCCCTCACTGTAACACTCTGATGAACACCACAACCCTCACTGTAATATTCTGATGAACCCCACACCCCTCACTGTAATACTCTGATGAATCCCACAGCACTCACTGTAACACTCTGATAAAGATAAACCCCACACCCCTCACTGTAATACTCTGATATATCCCACACCCCTCACTGTAACACACTGATATACCCCACACCCCTCACTGTAACACTCTGATGTACACCACACCCCTTACTTTAACACACTGATGAACCACACACCCCTCACTGTAACTTTCTGATGTACCCCACACCCCTCACTGTAACACTGTGATGAACCCCACACCCCTCACAGTAACACTCTGATGAACCCCACATCCCTCACTGTAACACTCTGATGAACCTCACATCCCTCACTGTAACACTCTGATGAACCCCACACCCCTCACTGTAATACTCTGATGAACCCCACACCCCTCACTGTAACACGCTGATGAACCACACACCCCTCACTGTTACACTCTGATGAACCTCACACCCCTCACTGCTGCACTCTGATGAACCCCACACCCCTCACTGTAACACACTGATGAACCCCACACCCATCAATGTAACACTCTGATGTACCCCACTCCCCTCACTGTAACACTCTGATGAACCCCACACCCCTCACTGTAACACTCTGATGAACCCCTCACCCCTCACGTTTACACACTGATATACCGCACACCCCTCACTGTAACACACTGATATACCGCACACCCCTCACGTTAACACACTGATATAACTCACACCCCTCACTGTAACACTCTGATATACCCCACACCCCTCACTGTAACACACTGAAAAACCCCACATCACTCACTGTAACACTCTGATATAGCCCACACCCCTCACTGTAACACTCTGATGAACACCACAACCCTCACTGTAATATTCTGATGAACCCCACACCCCTCACTGTAATACTCTGATGAATCCCACAGCACTCACTGTAACACTCTGATAAACCCCACACCCCTCACTGTAACACTCTGATATACCCCACACCCCTCACTGTAACACTCTGATATACCCCACACCCCTCACTGTAAAATACTGATATGCGCCACACCCCTCACTGTAACACACTGATGAACCCCACACCGCTCACTGTAACACTCTGATAAACCCCACACCCCTCACTGTAACACTCTGATGAACCCCACACCCCTCACTGTAACACTCTGATATACCCGACACCCCTCACTGTAATACTCTGATGAACCCCACACCCCTCACTTTAATACTCTGATGAACCCCACACCCCTCACTGTTACACTCTGATATACCCCACAACCCTCACTGTAACACACTGATGAAACCCACATACCTCACTGTAACACTCTGATATACCCCACACCCCTCATTGTAACACTCTGATGTACACAACACCCGTCACTGTAACACTCTGATGAACCCCACACCCCTCACTGTAACACTCTGATATACCCCACACCCCTCACTGTAACACTCTGATATACCGCACACTCCTCACAGTATAACTCTGATGTACCCCACACCCCTCACTGTAACACACTGATGAACCCCACACCCTTCACTGTAAAACTCTGATGTAAACCACACCCCTCACTGTAACACTCTGATGAACCCCACACCCCTCACTGTAATACTCTGATGAACCCCACACCCCACACTGTAATACACTGATGAACCCCACACCCCTCACTGTAAGACTCTGATGAACCCCACACCCCTCACTGTAATACTCTGATGAACCCTACAACCCCCACTGCAATACTCAAATATACCCCACACCCCTCACTGTAATACTCTGATGAACCCCACACCCCTCACTGTAATACACTGATAAACACCACACCCCTCACTGTAACACTCTGATGTACCCCACACCCCTCACTGTAACACTCTGATACACCCCACACCCCTCACTGTAACACTCTGATGTACCCCACACCCCTCACTGTAACACTCTGATGAACCCCACACCCCTCACTGTAACACTCTGATGAACCCCACACCCCTCACTGTAACACTCTGATATACCCTGCAACCCTCACTGTAACACTCTGATGAACCCCACACCCCTCACTGAAACACTCTGATATACCCCACACCCCTCACTGTAAGACTCTGATGAACCCCACACCCCTCACTGTAACACTTAGATTTTCCCCACACCCCTCACTGTAACACTCTGATGAACACCACATCCCTCACTGTAACACTCTGATATACCCCATACCCCTCACTGTAAAACACTGATATACACCACACCCCTCACTGTAACACTCTGATGAAGCCCACACCCCTCACTGTAATACTCTGATGAACCCCACACCCCTCACTTTAATACTATGATGAACCCCACACCCCTCACTGTAACACTCTGATGAACCCCACACCCCTCACTGTAATACTCTCATGAACCCCTCACCCCTCACGTTAACACACTGATATACCCCACACCCCTCACGTTAACACACTGATATAACCCACACCCCTCACTGTAACACTCTGATATACCCCACACCCCTCACAGTAACACTCTGATGAACCCCACACCCCTCACCGCTGTACTCTGATGAACCCCACACCCCTCACAGTAACACGCTGATGAACCACACACCCCTCACTGTTACACTCTGATGAACCTCACACCCCTCACTGCTGCAATCTGATGTACCCCACACCCCTCACTGTAACACTCTCATGTACCCCACACCCCTCACTGTAACATTCTGATGAACCCCTCAACCCTCACGTTAAAACACTGATATACCCCACACCCCTCACTGTAAAACACTGATATACCCCACACCCCTCACGTTAACACACAGATATAACCCACAACCCTCACTGTAACACTCTGATATACCCCACACCCCTCACTGTAACACAGTGATAAACCCCACACCCCTCACTGTAACACTCTGATATACCCCACACCCCTCACTGTAAAACTCTGATGAACACCACAACCCTCACTGTAATATTCTGATGAACCCCACACCCCTCAATGTAATACTCTGATGAACCCCACGCCCCTCACTGTAACACTCTGATAAACCCCACACCCCTCATTGTAACACTCTGATAAACCCCACACCCCTCACTTTAACACTCTGATACACCCCACACCCCTCACTGTAACACACTGATAAACCCCACACTCCTCACTGTAACACTCTGATATACCCCACACCCCTCACTGTAACACTCTGATGAACCCCGCACCCCTCACTGTAATATTCTGATGAACCCCACACCACTCACATTAATACTCTGATGAACCCCACACCCCTCACCGTAACACTCTGATAAACCCCACACCCCTCACTTTAACGCTCTGATATACCCCACACCCCTCACTGTAACACTCTGATATACCCCACACCCCTCACTGTAAAACACTGATATACACCACACCCCTCACTGTAACACTCTGATGAACCCCACACCCCTCACTGTAATACTCTGATGAACCACACACCTCACTGTAATACTCTGATGAACCCCACACCCCTCACTGTAACACTCTTATGAACCCCACACCCCTCACTGTAACACTCTGATATACCCCATACCCCTCACAGTAATACTCTGATATACCCCACACCCCTCACAGTAATACTCTGATATACCCCACACCCCTCACTGTAATGCTCTGATATACCCCACACTCCTCACTGTAATACACTGATGAACCCCACACCCATCACTGTAATACACTGATAAACCCCACACCCCTCACTGTAACACTCTGATGTACCCCACACCCATCACTGTAACACTCTGATATACCCCACACCCCTCACTGTGACACTCTGATGAACCCCACACCCCTCACTGTAAAACTCTGATGAACCCCACACCCCTCACTGTAACACACTGATGAACCCCACACCCCTCACTGTAATACTCTGATGAACCCCACACCCCTCACTGTAACACTCTGATAAACCCCACCCCCCTCACTGTAATACTCTGATAAACCCCACACCCCTCACTGTAATACTCTGATGAACCCCTCACCCCTCACTGTAACCCCCTGATGAACCTCACACCCCTCAATGTAACACTCTGATATACCCCACACCACTCACGGTAATACTCTGATGAATCCCACACCCCTCACAGTAACACTCTGATGTACCCCACACCCCTCACTATAATATCCTGATAAACCCCATACCCCTCACAGTAATACTCTGATATACCCCACACCCCTCACTGTAACACTCTGATATACCCCACACCCCTCACTGTAACACTCTGATGTACACCACACCACTTACTTTAACACACTGATGAACCCCACACCCCTCACTGTAACTTTCTGATGTACCCCACACCCCTCACTGTAACACTGTGATGAACCCCACACCCCTCACAGTAACACTCTGATGAACCCCACACCCCTCACTGTAACACTCTGATATACCCCACACCCCTCACTGTAATACTCTGATGAACCCAACACCCCTCACCGTAACACTGTGATGAACCCCACACCCCTCACAGTAACACTCTGATGAACCCCACATCCCTCACTTTAACACTCTGATAAACCCCACACCCCTCACTGTAACGCTCTGATGTACCCCACACCCCTCACTGTAACACTCTGATATACCCCACACCCCTCACTGTAAAACACTGATATACACCACACCCGTCACTGTAAGACTCTGATGAACCCCACACCCCTCAATGTAATACTCTGATGAACCACACACCTCACTGTAATACTCTGATGAACCCCACACCCCTCACTGTAACACTCTGATGAACCCCACACCCCTCACTGTAACACTCTGATATACCCCATACCCCTCACAGTAATACTCTGATATACCCCACACCCCTCACAGTAATACTCTGATATACCCCACACCCCTCACTGTAATGCTCTGATATACCCCACACTCTTCACTGTAATACTCTGATGAACCCCACACCCCTCACTGTAATACACTGATAAACCCCACACCCCTCACTGTAACACTCTGATGTACCCCACACCCATCACTGTAACACTCTGATATACCCCACACCCCTCACTGTAACACTCTGATGAACCCCACACCCCTCACTGTAATACTCTGATGAACCCCACACCCCTCACTGAAACACACTGATGAACCCCACACCCCTCACTGTAATACTCTGATGAACCCCACACCCCTCACAGTAACACTCTGATAAACCCCAGCCCCCTCACTGTAATACTCTGATAAACCCCACACCCCTCACTGTAATACTCTGATGAACCCCTCACCCCTCACTGTAACACCCTGATGAAACTCACACCCCTCAATGTAACACTCTGATATACACCACACCCCTCACTGTAATACTCTGATGAACCCCACACCCCTCACAGTAACACTCTGATGTACCCCACACCCCTCACTATAATACTCTGATAAACCCCATGCCCCTCACAGTAATACTCTGATATACCCCACACCCCTCACTGTAACACACTGATATACCCCACACCCCTCACTGTAACACTCTGATGTACACCACACCCCTTACTTTAACACACTGATGAACCACACACCCCTCACTGTAACTTTCTGATGTACCCCACACCCCTCACTGTAAAACTGTGATGAACCCCACACCCCTCACAGTAACACTCTGATGAACCCCACATCCCTCACTGTAACACTCTGATTAACCTCACATTCCTCACTGTAACACTCTGATGAACCCCACACCCCTCAATGTAATACTCTGATGAACCCCACACCCCTCACTGTAACACGCTGATGAACCACACACCCCTCACTGTTACACTCTGAAGAACCTCACACCCCTCACTGCTGCACTCTGATGAACCCCACAGCCCTCACTGTAACACACTGATGAACCCCACACCCCTCACTGTAACACTCTGATGAACCCCACACCCCTCACTGTAACACTCTGATGAACCCCTCACCCCTCACGTTAACACACTGATATACCCCACACCCCTCACTGTAACACACTGATATACCGCACACCCCTCACGTTAACACACTGATATAACCCAAACCCCTCACTGTAACACTCTGATATACCCCACACCCCTCACTGTAACACACTGAAAAATCCCACACCCCTCACTGTAACACTCTGATATACCCCACACCCCTCACTGTAACACTCTGATGAACACCACAACCCTCACTGTAATATTCTGATGAACCCCACACCCCTCACTGTAATACTCTGATGAATCCCACAGCACTCACTGTAACACTCTGATAAAGATAAACCCCACACCCCTCACTGTAATACTCTGATATATCCCACACCCCTCACTGTAACACACTGATATACCCCACACCCCTCACTGTAACACTCTGATGTACACCACACCCCTTACTTTAACACACTGATGAACCACACACCCCTCACTGTAACTTTCTGATGTACCCCACACCCCTCACTGTAACACTGTGATGAACCCCACACCCCTCACAGTAACACTCTGATGAACCCCACATCCCTCACTGTAACACTCTGATGAACCTCACATCCCTCACTGTAACACTCTGATGAACCCCACACCCCTCACTGTAATACTCTGATGAACCCCACACCCCTCACTGTAACACGCTGATGAACCACACACCCCTCACTGTTACACAATTTACAATTTTTTTTTACAATTTAAATCGCTTTATTGGCATGATAAGTTACATCTTATGTTGCCAAAGCATCAAAATACATTTATGGTTTAGCACATAAACGCAGTTCTATTCATACAGTGTATAAACAGGTATATCCCTGAGTGTATAAATATACATTTGCATTGTTTATATATATTTTTTTCTTAATTTACTGGTTGTCCCTCTGTTCATGGCAAGCTGTAACATAGTGCGCCGCCAGTGTTATACAGCTTCTCTCCTCTCCCAGTAGGAATGGGAGTTTTTGGTTGTCATTCAGATTTCTGAAATCAGGGCATATTTGTGAGAATTTTTGGTAGAAATTCTCCCTGATGCCCTGATATTTTCCACAAGCTGTGAGGAAGTGCATCTCTGTCTCCACCACTCCCTGACTGCAGTGAGAGCATATCCTGTCCTCTCTTGGCAGCCTGGTCTGCCTGTGTCTGCCTTTTTCGATCGCTAGGCTATGTTCGCTAAGTCTGTACCTTGTCAAGGTTCTTCTCAGTTTGTTATCCTTTACCATGGTCAGGTAATCAGCTATGTTGTATTGTCTGTTTAGGGCCAAGTAGCAATTGAGTTTGCTTTGGGTTTTTGTTGTTTCTGCCCAATATGTCAGATATTTTTCCTTTTGCTTAGCGACGATTGTGTTGGGTCGAATTCTTTGTGTTACCCTGTCACTGTCCTGGGGCTGGTTATTGTTAGTATTGTTAGTAGTTACTTCACTGAGTCCCAGGACTAATTGACTGAGGGTATTCTTCTTTATGGTCAGCTCTTGGCATTTCAGGGCGTCGTAGTGATAGCATTGGGGATTGCTCATTTGTAGGTGATTCCAAAATTTGGTCGCTCTTTTTTGGATAGTGATTATTAATGGATATTGGCCTAGTTCCGCCCTGCATGCATTGTTTACTGTTTTCCTTTGAGTCCGGAGGATACTTTTACAGAATTCTGCATGTAGGATCTCAATTGGGTGTTTGTCCCATTTTGCAAATTCTTGTTGAGTTAGCGGTCCCCATACCTCACTGCCATAGAGTGCAATTGGTTCAATTACTGATTTGAAAATTTTGAGCCAAATGCTAATTGGGATTTCTATTTGGATTGATTTTTTGATGGCATAGAAAGCCCTTCTTGCTTTCTCTTTCAGTTCATTCACAGCCAGTTTGAAGTTTCCCGTAGAACTGATTTTTAAGCCCAAGTATGTGTAGTTAGTGGTTTGTTCAATTTTGGTTGTTCCTACTGTGAAATTTATTTTGGGTCCCTGATGTTTGGATCTTTGCTGGAACACAAGGACTTTGGTTTTTTGGGGATTTATTGTCAGGGCCCAAGTCTGGCAGTACGACTCCAGCAGGTCCAGGTTTTGCTGTAGCCCCTCTTTAGTAGGTGACAGCAGAACCAGGTCGTCTGCATAGAGGAGGAATTTAACCTTGGATTCATATAGGGTGAGGCCGGGTGCTGTAGATTGTTCAAGTAGTTTTGCCAATCCATTTATGTAAATATTAAAGAGTGTCGGTGAGATTGGCGAGCCCTGCGTCACCCCCCGCCCCTGTGGGAAGTATTTTGTTTGTTTGTCTCCAATTTTAACTGCACATTTGTTGTTTGTATACATTGATTTAATTACATCATATGTTTTCCCTCCTACCCCACTTTCGATAAGTTTCAGGAATAAACCGTCATGCCAGATGGAGTCGAAAGCCTTCTGGAAATCTACAAAGCATGCGTAGATTTTGCTTTTGTTATGGTGAACGTGTTTGTCAATTAGGGTCTGTAGGGTGAAGATATGATCGGATGTTCTATAGTTTGGCAGGAATCCAATTTGGCTTTTACTCAAGACATTGTGCTCCTCAAGGAAGTTTATAAGTCTTTTGTTTATGATGCTACAGAATACCTTCCCCAGGTTACTGTTTACACAGATGCCTCGATAGTTGTTTGGGTCGATTTTGTCCCCACTTTTGTATATGGGTGTTATGAGTCCTTTGTTCCAGATATCAGGGAAATAACCGACACTCAGAACCAAGTTGAAGAGTTTTAGGATAGCCAGTTTCATTTTGTTGTCTGTGTGTTTAATCATCTCGTTTAGTATGCCGTCTGTCCCGCAGGCTTTTCCTGGTCGCAGGTCCTTGAGTTTTTCAAGAAGTTCTTTTTCTGTTATTATGGCGTCCAGCGGGTTTTGGTTATCTTTTATGGCCATTTCTAGCTTTTCCAGTTTTTTGCATATTTGGTGTTGCTCTGGTCTTAGTGTGTTTTTCGGGTATAATTTTTCAAAGTGGTTTACCCATGTGTCCCCATTTTGAATGGCCAAATCGTCGTGTTGTTTTTTGTGTAGTGTTTTCAAGTTTTCCCAGAAACAATTGGAGTCAATGGATTCCTCCATGGAGCTGAGTGTATTCTTAATATATTGCTCTTTTTTGGTTCTGAGTGTGTTTCTGTATTGTGTTAGTGTCTGACAATAAGTAAGGCGTAGTTCCTCGTTTTCTGGATGTCTGTGTTTTTGGTTTGATATTTTTCTAAGTTTTTTCCTCATGTTATGGCAATCTCGGTCAAACCATTTTTCATAGTTTTTTGTTTTGGGTTTGTTCTTGCGAGCTTTCAAGTTTGCATTTGTTGCCAAATTATCAAAAATATTGTTTAGTTTACTAACTGCCCGGTTTACGCCTTCTTTATTGTGAGTGTATATGTTATCCAGAAAGGTGTCTAAGAGAGCTTGAGTTGATGCATTGCTAATTGTTTTCTGGTATTTTTCCGTGTCGTTTTTGGCCCATCTGTACGATTTTTTGGTGTTGTACAGTTTACTGGGTTGTGTTTCTATGTTGTTTGTTTCTGTCTTTTTGAGGAACATAGTAATTTGACTGTGATCTGACAGTGTTGTTTGTGGTTTGACTGTGAATGCTCTGAAAGAGGATGGGTCTAAGTCTGTAATCATATAGTCTACTGTGCTGCAGCCAAGAGGTGAGCAATAGGTCGATCTTCCTAGGAGGTCTCCTATGAACCTACCATTGACAATGTACAGACCCAGGTTTCGACAGAGCTGTAGTAGCTGTTTTCCGTTGGTATTTGACTGCTTGTCGCAGTTATGCCTGTATGGAAGGGAAGGGATGTCAAAGTGGTTATTCCCGAAAACATAATTGTTTCCCTGATTATTGGTGAAGTCTGGTTCTTCGCCCGTTCTTGAATTGAGGTCCCCACAGATCAACACGTTCCCCTGGGCCTGGTATTGGATAATTTCCCCCTCCATGTTGGAGAAGGTGTCCTCTTTAAAGTACGGGGAATCGATTGGAGGGATATAAAGTGCGCAAATGTAAACATCTTGGGTGTTTGAGATAATCTCCCTCTCAAGTTTGAGCCACATATGGTTTTCGCCCTTTTTTATAAATTTGATGTAATTCTTAAGTTCTGTTTTAAACCAGATCAGTATGCCTCCGGAGTCTCTGCCTTGGGTTACACTTGGTAATTTATTGGAGGGCACCACCAGCTCAGTGTACCCTTGGGGACAGCCAGTGTGTCCTTTTCCTTTATACCAAGTTTCCTGTAAAATGATAATATCTAGGTCTTTAGTTTCATCTATGAACTCTGGGGTCCTACTTTTCACTTCTCGCAGTGAAGAGCGTAGACCTTGGATATTCCAGGTCGAAATATATAAGGATTTCATGTTAAGTTTGATCTTTTACTATGATAGGTTAAAGAGTGGTACGTGTTTGTCGTGTCTAAGTGTGGGAAAAAAAAGATCACATCAGTTGTCTACAAAAGTTAATACAATTTGGTTACAGTTCTTTCTATTAATTAGTCCTTGATCCATAAGGCGGAAGTAGATGCTGCTGCACATCTGCTTATTGTCTCTTAATGGATTGTTTCTGTCTGAGGTATTGCGTACGTCCTGTGCATCTCTCCCTCTGTCTGGCTGGGAGCAGTCCTATTCCCCTGTGGGACAGGAGTGGTGCAGGTCTGACATTGTTGTTTTGCATGGGGATCCTCTCTGGTCTCGGTTGGTGTGTTGGTGGTCCTTGTAGTGTTCCTGATATGTACCCCGCTGATCTCTGGTGGTTGGGGGGGGGTCCTCTTGGAGTCTGGGTATGGACCCGGTTAAAAGCGACGTCCTTCAGGGCTTTAGCAAGGATCGATATTCTTTGCCTTTGGATGTGGACGTGGTCGTAAAGACATTCCTCATCGAGGGTGGGGTGTTGGGCCAGGTGTACGTTGTGGTTTGATTCGCAGTCTCTTGCTATGCTGGCATTTATCTCATGAATTGTGTTGTTGTTGAAGTCTGTTCTCGGCAATATTGTGGAAACAGTGATTCTAGTGTTTGGAAATGTACTGCTTGCTTTCCTAATCATTGCTCTGAGCGATGTTGCTACTTCTTTCTGTTGGGTCTTTAGGTCATTTGTGCCCGTGTGTATTATTATGTGTTGGGGGGAGCCTAATCTGGCTTTGGTCAGCCATCCCATGGCTCTGTTTGTTGTTGGGCACCAGATCTTTTCTACTTTACTTCTAGGGAATAGCTTTTTCTCCCATAGAAATTTCCCATTTGAGTCTATGAGTATTACGACGTCAGCCTTGTTTGTGTTTACTGTCTGGTGGCTTTCGCTTGGACTCATAGTGTGTGTGCTGGGCTGGGGTGTCTGGTGTGTGCGTACCTCTTGTGAGCGGCCCGCTTGTGGTTCCACGGTGGTGGGGGAAGATTGCGAATCAGTATGCTGGTCGGTCTGTGTGGCACCCCTTGTATTGTGTGTCTGTTGCTTTTGTTCCGTGTGGGAGTGCAGCCGTTCCGTCCGGCTCTGTCTTGTCTTATCTCTAGCCTCTGGTTGCTGGTCTAATGGTGTTTTCTCTCCTCTATGGCTCTCTTCTTTTTCCTGCAGCTCTTTCACCTGATTCCTAAGTAGATTCACCTGGTTCTCAAGTAGCTTCAGCTCTCTCTTGTGTCTCTCCCTCTCCTGATTTTGATTGTCATTCATTTTGAGGAAGTCCTCTCTAAGTTTAACCATCTCTATCTCTAATTGATTAAATTTATCTTTTGGTTGTATCTGGCTGTGTGATCCCGGGGTATGTGTCTGGTCGGCCCTGGTAGGCTCACTCACTTCCTGGCTAGGCTGGTCGGCCCTGGAGGGCTCACTCACTTCCCGGCTATGCTGCTCTTCTCTTGGTGAGCTGGGAATGGTAGGGGGACTATATGTGGCTTCCTCCCTGGTAGTTATGCTGGTGTTTGTCAGTTGTATCGTGTGGCTGTGGTTCCCCGGGGTTAGTGTCTGGTTTGAACTGTGTGGCTCGTTCACCTCCTGACCAGGCAGATTTTCTCCTGGTAAGTTGTCAATGTTGGGGGGAGTGCGGGCCACTCTGGGGCTGTTCCTTCCCCCCTTAGTTAATTTTTTCAGTGTCCTGAAGGCCGTTGCAAATTTGTCGAGGTTGCCTTGCACTAATATTGTCCCGGTATTGTACGCGTTGACCGTCGTAGTTGAACTGTCTCCTGGTGTGTTAATTTTCATTATGGACCCATTTGCGGTATTTTCTAGCTTAACATTGGTATAGTGTGATTTTATTGCTGTGATCCAAGCCACTGGCTGATCTGAGTAGAAAATGAGGTTACTTTTTGTCCCATTGTTGTAACAGTCAGCAAAAAGTGTTTCTGGTTTTTCTCTCATCTGCTCATGCTTGATCGCTTTTATAGCTTTTTTTGCAGTGTTGGGGGGAATCTGGAAGCGGGGCTGTTGTGGATCTTCTGATTCGCTCATTTTTGGTAAAGTATTGTTGATCTTAGAATAAGCTTTTCTGGGGCCCCGGGTTTGGTGTTTCCCTCTCCCTGTTCGCGAGCTTTCCCGGTCCCCCTCTCCGACCCCGTGGTCCCTGGGCCTCGGCTTCTGGGTTCACCCTTCTCAGGTCTGGGTCTGTGAGCCGCTGTTTCCCGGTGCCTTCGGGCTGTTCCCCTCCCCCTCAGAGGCCTCTGTGCCTCTGTCTCGGCCTGGCTCCTCGGGCCTTTCCCTGGCTTCAGTCTCCCTCCCTGGGCCCTGTACTCACAGTCTTGGTTTGCTTCTGGAAGCCTTCTGGTTGCTCCCCTTCTCCTCAGAGGTCTCTGGGCCTGGCTCCTCGGGCCTTTCCCGGGCTTTCTAGCCCAGCCGCCGCTCGGGTTGTGCCTCGTTCGCCGTTCGGGTGCTGGACTGCGGTCGTCGCTCGGGTGCTGGACTGCGGCCGTCGCTCGGGTGCTGGACTGCGGTCGTCGCTCGGGTGCTGGACTGCGGCCGCCGATCGGGCCGTGTCTCGTTCGCCGCTCGGGCTCCCCGAGTCACCTCGTTCCGGCTGCCGCTGCGTCTCCGTGCGGCCTCCCCGATTCGCCTCGTTTCCCGAAGCGGCCTCCCCGAGTCACCTCGCTCCGGCTGCCGCTGCGTCTCCGTGCGGCCTTCGCGCCTCGGTTCCCGATGCGGCCGAGTCACCTTGCTTCTGCTGCTGCTGTGGCCCCGTTTGTTTTTTTTTCCCCTTATTTCTTTTTTTTTTCTTTGGCTTTTTTTTTTTCTAGTTTCCTCTGGTTTTTTTTCCTTTGGTGGTCTTTTCCTTCCTTACTTAATCTAGACTAAACTAAACTTAAACTTAACTAAACAAACTAAACTAACTTAACTAGAACTAAATTTAACTTTAAAACCTTTTTAAACTTGAAATGAACCTTTTTTTTCCCCACTTTAAACACTAAAAACACTAAAAATTCAGCAGCCCATCTTCAGCGTGTGTATTCACTCTGTCTGGCTGTCTGGCTCTGATGAACCTCACACCCCTCACTGCTGCACTCTGATGAACCCCACACCCCTCACTGTAACACACTGATGAACCCCACACCCATCAATGTAACACTCTGATGTACCCCACTCCCCTCACTGTAACACTCTGATGAACCCCACACCCCTCACTGTAACACTCTGATGAACCCCTCACCCCTCACGTTTACACACTGATATACCACACACCCCTCACTGTAACACACTGATATACCGCACACCCCTCACGTTAACACACTGATATAACTCACACCCCTCACTGTAACACTCTGATATACCCCACACCCCTCACTGTAACACACTGAAAAACCCCACATCACTCACTGTAACACTCTGATATACCCCACACCCCTCACTGTAACACTCTGATGAACACCACAACCCTCACTGTAATATTCTGATGAACCCCACACCCCTCACTGTAATACTCTGATGAATCCCACAGCACTCACTGTAACACTCTGATAAACCCCACACCCCTCACTGTAACACTCTGATATACCCCACACCCCTCACTGTAACACTCTGATATACCCCACACCCCTCACTGTAAAATACTGATATACGCCACACCCCTCACTGTAACACACTGATGAACCCCACACCGCTCACTGTAACACTCTGATAAACCCCACACCCCTCACTGTAGCACTCTGATGAACCCCACACCCCTCACTGTAACACTCTGATATACCCGACACCCCTCACTGTAATACTCTGATGAACCGCACACCCCTCACTGTAATACTCTGATGAACCCCACACCCCTCACTGTTACACTCTGATATACCCCACAACCCTCACTGTAACACACTGATGAAACCCACATACCTCACTGTAACACTCTGATATACCCCACACCCCTCATTGTAACACTCTGATGTACACAACACCCGTCACTGCAACACTCTGATGAACCCCACACCCCTCACTGTAACACTCTGATATACCCCACACCCCTCACTGTAACACTCTGATATACCGCACACTCCTCACAGTATAACTCTGATGTACCCCACACCCCTCACTGTAACACACTGATGAACCCCACACCCTTCACTGTAAAACTCTGATGTAAACCACACCCCTCACTGTAACACTCTGATGAACCCCACACCCCTCACTGTAATACTCTGATGAACCCCACACCCCACACTGTAATACACTGATGAACCCCACACCCCTCACTGTAAGACTCTGATGAACCCCACACCCCTCACTGCAATACTCTGATGAACCCTACAACCCCCACTGCAATACTCAAATATACCCCACACCCCTCACTGTAATACTCTGATGAACCCCACACCCCTCACTGTAATACACTGATAAACCCGACACCCCTCACTGTAACACTCTGATGTACCCCACACCCCTCACTGTAACACTCTGATACACCCCACACCCCTCACTGTAACACTCTGATGTACCCCACGCCCCTCACTGTAACACTCTGATGAACCCCACACCCCTCACTGTAACACTCTGATGAACCCCACACCCCTCACTGTAACACTCTGATATACCCTGCACCCCTCACTGTAACACTCTGATGAACCCCACACCCTTCACTGAAACACTCTGATATACCCCACACCCCTCACTGTAAGACTCTGATGAACCCCACACCCCTCACTGTAACACTTAGATTTTCCCCACACCCCTCACTGTAACACTCTGATGAACACCACATCCCTCACTGTAACACTCTGATATACCCCATACCCCTCACTGTAAAACACTGATATACACCACACCCCTCACTGTAACACTCTGATGAACCCCACACCCCTCACTGTAATACTCTGATGAACCCCACACCCCTCACTTTAATACTATGATGAACCCCACACCCCTCACTGTAACACTCTGATGAACCCCACACCCCTCACTGTAATACTCTCATGAACCCCACACCCCTCACTGTAATACTCTGATATACCCCACACTCCTCACTGTAATACTCTGATGAACCCCACACCCCTCACTGTAATAGACTGATAAATCCCACACCCCTCACTGTAACACAATGCAAATAAATACAAATACAAATCGCTTTATTGGCATGATAAGGTACATCTTATGTTGCCAAAGCATCAAAATACATTTATGGTTGGACACATAAACGCGGTTCCATTCATACAGTGTATAAACAGGTATATCCCTGAGTTTATAAATATATTTTCGCCTTATTTATATATACTCTTGTCTTAGTTTACTGGTTGTCCCTCTGTTCATGGCAAGCTGTAACATAGTGTGCCGCCAGTGTTACACAGCTTCTCTCCTCCCCCAGTCGGAATCGGAGTTTTTGGTTGTCAGTCAGATTTCTGAATTCAGGGCATATTTGTGAGAATTTTTGATAGAAATTCTCTCTGATGCCCTGATATTTTCCACAGGCTGTGAGGAAGTGCATCTCTGTCTCAACTGCTCCCTGACTGCAGTCAGAGCATATCCTGTCTTCTCTTGGCAGCCTGGTCTGCCTGTGTCTGCCTTTTTCGATCGCTAGGCTATGTTCGCTAAGTCTGTACCTTGTCAAGGTTCTTCTCAGTTTGTTATCCTTTACCATGGTCAGGTAATCAGCTATGTTGTATTTTCTGTTTAGGGCCAAGTAGCAATTGAGTTTGCTTTGGGTTTTTGTTGTTTCTGCCCAATATGACAGATATTTTTCCTTTTGCTTAGCGACGATTGTGTTGGGTCGAATTCTTTGTGTTACCCTGTCACTGTCCTGGGGCTGGTTATTGTTAGTATTGTTATTAGTTACTTTATTGAGTCCCAGGACTAGTTGACTGAGGGTATTCTTCTTTATGGTCAGCTCTTGGCATTTCAGGGCGTCGTAGTGATAGCATTGGGGGTTGCTCATTTGTAGGTGATTCCAAAATTTGGTGGCTCTTTTTTGGATAGTGATTATTAATGGGTATTGGCCTAGTTCCGCCCTGCATGCGTTGTTTACTGTTTTCCTTTGAGTCCGGAGGATACTTTTACAGAATTCCGCATGTAGGATCTCAATTGGGTTTTTGTCCCATTTTGCAAAATCTTGTTGTGTTAGTGGTCCCCAGACCTCACTGCCATAGAGTGCAATTGGTTCAATTACTGATTTGAAAATTTTGAGCCAAATGCTAATTGGGATTTCTATTTGGATTGATTTTTTGATGGCATAGAAAGCCCTTCTTGCTTTCTCTTTCAGTTCATTCACAGCCAGTTTGAAGTTTCCCGTAGAACTGATTTTTAAGCCCAAGTATGTGTAGTGAGTGGTTTGTTCAATTTTGGTTGTTCCTACTGTGAAATTTATTGTGGGTCCATGTTGTTTGGATCTTTGCTGGAACACAAGGACTTTGGTTTTTTGGGGATTTATTGTCAGGGCCCAAGTCTGGCAGTACGACTCCAGCAGGTCCAGGTTCTGATGTAGACCCTCCTTAGTTGGTGACAGCAGAACCAGGTCGTCGGCATAGAGGAGGAATTTAACCTTGGATTCATATAGGGTGAGGCCGGGTGCTGTAGATTGTTCAAGTAGATTTGCCAATCCATTAATGTAAATATTAAAGAGTGTCGGTGAGATTGGCGAGCCCTGCGTCACCCCCCGCCCCTGTGGGAATATTTTGTTTGTTTGTCTCCAATTTTAACTGCACATTTATTGTTTGTATACATTGATTTAATTACATCATATGTTTTCCCTCCTACCCCGCTTTCGATAAGTTTCAGGAATAAACCGTCATGCCAGATGGAGTCGAAAGCCTTCTGGAAATCTACAAAGCATGCGTAGATTTTGCTTTTGTTATGGTGAACGTGCTTGTCAATTAGGGTCTGTAGGGTGAAGATATGATCGGATGTTCTATAGTTTGGCAGGAATCCAATTTGGCTTTTACTCAAGACATTGTGCTCTTCAAGGAAGTTTATAAGTCTTTTGTTTATGATGCTACAGAATACCTTCCCCAGGTTACTGTTTACACAGATGCCTCGATAGTTGTTTGGGTCGATTTTGTCCCCACTTTTGTATATGGGTGTTATGAGTCCTTTGTTCCAGATGTCAGGGAAATAACCGACACTCAGAACCAAGTTGAAGAGTTTTAGGATAGCCAGTTTCAGTTTGTCGTCTGCGTGTTTAATCATCTCGTTTAGTATGCCGTCTGTCCCGCAAGCTTTTCCTGGTCGCAGGTCCTTGACTTTTTCAAGAAGTTCTTTTTCTGTTATTATGGCGTCTAGCGGGTTTTGGTTATCTTTTATGGCCATTTCAAGCTTTTCAAGTTTTTTGCGTATTTGGTGTTGCTCTGGTCCTAGTGTGTTTTTCTGGTATAATTTTTCAAAGTGGTTTACCCATGTGTCCCCATTTTGAATGGACAAATCGTCGTGTTGTTTTTTGTGTAGTGTTTTCAAGTTGTCCCAGAAACAATTCGACTCAATGGATTCCTCCATGGAGCTGAGTGTATTCTTAATAAATTGCTCTTTTTTGGTCCTGAGTGTGTTTCTGTATTGTGTTAGCGTCTGACAATAAGTAAGGCGTAATTCCTCGTTTTCTGGATGTCTGTGTTTTTGGTTTGATAGTTTTCTAAGTTTTTTCCTCATGTTATGGCAATCATGGTCAAACCATTTTTCATAGTTTTTTGTTTTGGGTTTGTTCTTGCGAGCTTTCAAGTTTGCATTTGTTGCCAAATTATCAAAAATATTGTTTAGTTTACTAACTGCCCGGTTTACGCCTTCTTTATTGTGAGTGTATATGTTATCCAGAAAGGTGTCTAAGAGAGCTTGAGTTGATGCATTGCTAATTGTTTTCTGGTATTTTTCCGTGTCGTTTTTGGCCCATCTGTACGATTTTTTGGTGTTGTACAGTTTACTGGGTTGTGTTTCTATGTTGTTTGTTTCTGTCTTTTTGAGAAACATAGTAATTTGACTGTGATCTGACAGTGTTGTTTGTGGTTTGACTGTGAATGCTCTGAAAGAGGATGGGTCCAAGTCTGTAATCATATAGTCTACTGTGCTGCAGCCAAGAGGTGAGCAGTAGGTCGATCTTCCTAGGAGGTCTCCTATGAACCTACCATTGACAATGTACAGACCCAGGTTTCGACAGAGCTGTCGTAGCTGTTTACCGTTGGTATTTGACTGCTTGTCGCAGTTATGCCTGTATGGAAGGGAAGGGATGTCAAAGTGGTTATTCCCGAATACGTAATTGTTTCCCTGATTATTGGTGAAGTCTGGTTCTTCGCCCGTTCTTGAATTGAGGTCCCCACAGATCAACACGTTCCCCTGGGCCTGGTATTGGATAATTTCCCCCTCCATGTTGGAGAAGGTGTCCTCTTTGTAGTACGGGGAATCGATTGGAGGGATATAAAGTGCGCAAATGTAAACATCTTGGGTGTTTGAGATAATCTCCCTCTCAAGTTTGAGCCACATATGGTTTTCGCCCTTTTTTATAAATTTGATGTAATTCTTAAGTTCTGTTTTAAACCAGATCAGTATGCCTCCGGAGTCTCTGCCTTGGATGTACCCCACACCCCTCACTGTAACACTCTGATATACCCCACACCCCTCACTGTAACACTCTGATGAACCACACACCCCTCACTGTAACACTCTGATGAACCCCACACCCCTCACTGTAATACTCTGATGAACCGCACACCCCTCACTGTAACACACTGATGAACCCCACACCCCTCACTGTAATACTCCGATGAACCCCACATCCCTCACTGTAACACTCTGATAAACCCCACCCCCTCACTGTAATATACTGATAAACCCCACACCCCTCACTGTAACACTCTGATGAACCCCACACCCCTCACTGTAGCACTCTGATGAACCCCACACCCCTCACTGTAACACTCTGATGTACTCCACACCCCTCACTATAACACTCTGATGTACCCCACATGCCTCACTGTAACACATTGATATACACCACACCCCTCACTGTAAAAATCTGATGTACCCCACACCCCTCACTGTAAAACAGTGATGAAACCCACACCCCTCACTGTAACACTCTGATATACCCCACACCCCTCACTGTAACACTCTGATGAACCCCACACCCCTCACTGTAACACTCTGATGAACCCCACACCCCTCACTGTAACACTCTGATGTACACCACACCACTCACTGTAACACTCTGATGAACCCCACACCCCTCACTGTAACACTCGGATGTACCCCGCACCGCTCACTGTAATACTCTGATATACCCCACACCCCTCACTGTAACACTCTGATGTACCCCACACCCCTCACTGTAAAACTCTGATGAACACCACACCCCTCACTGTAATACTCTGATGAACCCCACAACCCTCACTGTAATACACTGATGAAACCCACACCCCTCACTGTAACACTCTGATGAACCCCACACCCCTCACTGTAACACTCTGATGTACACCACACCCCTCACTGTAACACTCTGATGAGCCCCACACCCCTCACTGTAATACTCTGATATACCGCACACCCCTCACTGTAACACAATGCAAATAAATACAAATACAAATCGCTTTATTGGCATGATAAGGTACATCTTATGTTGCCAAAGCATCAAAATACATTTATGGTTGGACACATAAACGCGGTTCCATTCATACAGTGTATAAACAGGTATATCCCTGAGTTTATAAATATATTTTCGCCTTATTTATATATACTCTTGTCTTAGTTTACTGGTTGTCCCTCTGTTCATGGCAAGCTGTAACATAGTGTGCCGCCAGTGTTACACAGCTTCTCTCCTCCCCCAGTCGGAATCGGAGTTTTTGGTTGTCAGTCAGATTTCTGAATTCAGGGCATATTTGTGAGAATTTTTGATAGAAATTCTCTCTGATGCCCTGATATTTTCCACAGGCTGTGAGGAAGTGCATCTCTGTCTCAACTGCTCCCTGACTGCAGTCAGAGCATATCCTGTCTTCTCTTGGCAGCCTGGTCTGCCTGTGTCTGCCTTTTTCGATCGCTAGGCTATGTTCGCTAAGTCTGTACCTTGTCAAGGTTCTTCTCAGTTTGTTATCCTTTACCATGGTCAGGTAATCAGCTATGTTGTATTTTCTGTTTAGGGCCAAGTAGCAATTGAGTTTGCTTTGGGTTTTTGTTGTTTCTGCCCAATATGACAGATATTTTTCCTTTTGCTTAGCGACGATTGTGTTGGGTCGAATTCTTTGTGTTACCCTGTCACTGTCCTGGGGCTGGTTATTGTTAGTATTGTTATTAGTTACTTTATTGAGTCCCAGGACTAGTTGACTGAGGGTATTCTTCTTTATGGTCAGCTCTTGGCATTTCAGGGCGTCGTAGTGATAGCATTGGGGGTTGCTCATTTGTAGGTGATTCCAAAATTTGGTGGCTCTTTTTTGGATAGTGATTATTAATGGGTATTGGCCTAGTTCCGCCCTGCATGCGTTGTTTACTGTTTTCCTTTGAGTCCGGAGGATACTTTTACAGAATTCCGCATGTAGGATCTCAATTGGGTTTTTGTCCCATTTTGCAAAATCTTGTTGTGTTAGTGGTCCCCAGACCTCACTGCCATAGAGTGCAATTGGTTCAATTACTGATTTGAAAATTTTGAGCCAAATGCTAATTGGGATTTCTATTTGGATTGATTTTTTGATGGCATAGAAAGCCCTTCTTGCTTTCTCTTTCAGTTCATTCACAGCCAGTTTGAAGTTTCCCGTAGAACTGATTTTTAAGCCCAAGTATGTGTAGTGAGTGGTTTGTTCAATTTTGGTTGTTCCTACTGTGAAATTTATTGTGGGTCCATGTTGTTTGGATCTTTGCTGGAACACAAGGACTTTGGTTTTTTGGGGATTTATTGTCAGGGCCCAAGTCTGGCAGTACGACTCCAGCAGGTCCAGGTTCTGCTGTAGACCCTCCTTAGTTGGTGACAGCAGAACCAGGTCGTCGGCATAGAGGAGGAATTTAACCTTGGATTCATATAGGGTGAGGCCGGGTGCTGTAGATTGTTCAAGTAGATTTGCCAATCCATTAATGTAAATATTAAAGAGTGTCGGTGAGATTGGCGAGCCCTGCGTCACCCCCCGCCCCTGTGGGAATATTTTGTTTGTTTGTCTCCAATTTTAACTGCACATTTATTGTTTGTATACATTGATTTAATTACATCATATGTTTTCCCTCCTACCCCGCTTTCGATAAGTTTCAGGAATAAACCGTCATGCCAGATGGAGTCGAAAGCCTTCTGGAAATCTACAAAGCATGCGTAGATTTTGCTTTTGTTATGGTGAACGTGCTTGTCAATTAGGGTCTGTAGGGTGAAGATATGATCGGATGTTCTATAGTTTGGCAGGAATCCAATTTGGCTTTTACTCAAGACATTGTGCTCTTCAAGGAAGTTTATAAGTCTTTTGTTTATGATGCTACAGAATACCTTCCCCAGGTTACTGTTTACACAGATGCCTCGATAGTTGTTTGGGTCGATTTTGTCCCCACTTTTGTATATGGGTGTTATGAGTCCTTTGTTCCAGATGTCAGGGAAATAACCGACACTCAGAACCAAGTTGAAGAGTTTTAGGATAGCCAGTTTCAGTTTGTCGTCTGCGTGTTTAATCATCTCGTTTAGTATGCCGTCTGTCCCGCAAGCTTTTCCTGGTCGCAGGTCCTTGACTTTTTCAAGAAGTTCTTTTTCTGTTATTATGGCGTCTAGCGGGTTTTGGTTATCTTTTATGGCCATTTCAAGCTTTTCAAGTTTTTTGCGTATTTGGTGTTGCTCTGGTCCTAGTGTGTTTTTCTGGTATAATTTTTCAAAGTGGTTTACCCATGTGTCCCCATTTTGAATGGACAAATCGTCGTGTTGTTTTTTGTGTAGTGTTTTCAAGTTGTCCCAGAAACAATTCGACTCAATGGATTCCTCCATGGAGCTGAGTGTATTCTTAATAAATTGCTCTTTTTTGGTCCTGAGTGTGTTTCTGTATTGTGTTAGCGTCTGACAATAAGTAAGGCGTAATTCCTCGTTTTCTGGATGTCTGTGTTTTTGGTTTGATAGTTTTCTAAGTTTTTTCCTCATGTTATGGCAATCATGGTCAAACCATTTTTCATAGTTTTTTGTTTTGGGTTTGTTCTTGCGAGCTTTCAAGTTTGCATTTGTTGCCAAATTATCAAAAATATTGTTTAGTTTACTAACTGCCCGGTTTACGCCTTCTTTATTGTGAGTGTATATGTTATCCAGAAAGGTGTCTAAGAGAGCTTGAGTTGATGCATTGCTAATTGTTTTCTGGTATTTTTCCGTGTCGTTTTTGGCCCATCTGTACGATTTTTTGGTGTTGTACAGTTTACTGGGTTGTGTTTCTATGTTGTTTGTTTCTGTCTTTTTGAGAAACATAGTAATTTGACTGTGATCTGACAGTGTTGTTTGTGGTTTGACTGTGAATGCTCTGAAAGAGGATGGGTCCAAGTCTGTAATCATATAGTCTACTGTGCTGCAGCCAAGAGGTGAGCAGTAGGTCGATCTTCCTAGGAGGTCTCCTATGAACCTACCATTGACAATGTACAGACCCAGGTTTCGACAGAGCTGTCGTAGCTGTTTACCGTTGGTATTTGACTGCTTGTCGCAGTTATGCCTGTATGGAAGGGAAGGGATGTCAAAGTGGTTATTCCCGAATACGTAATTGTTTCCCTGATTATTGGTGAAGTCTGGTTCTTCGCCCGTTCTTGAATTGAGGTCCCCACAGATCAACACGTTCCCCTGGGCCTGGTATTGGATAATTTCCCCCTCCATGTTGGAGAAGGTGTCCTCTTTGTAGTACGGGGAATCGATTGGAGGGATATAAAGTGCGCAAATGTAAACATCTTGGGTGTTTGAGATAATCTCCCTCTCAAGTTTGAGCCACATATGGTTTTCGCCCTTTTTTATAAATTTGATGTAATTCTTAAGTTCTGTTTTAAACCAGATCAGTATGCCTCCGGAGTCTCTGCCTTGGATGTACCCCACACCCCTCACTGTAACACTCTGATATACCCCACACCCCTCACTGTAACACTCTGATGAACCACACACCCCTCACTGTAACACTCTGATGAACCCCACACCCCTCACTGTAATACTCTGATGAACCGCACACCCCTCACTGTAACACACTGATGAACCCCACACCCCTCACTGTAATACTCCGATGAACCCCACATCCCTCACTGTAACACTCTGATAAACCCCACCCCCTCACTGTAATATACTGATAAACCCCACACCCCTCACTGTAACACTCTGATGAACCCCACACCCCTCACTGTAGCACTCTGATGAACCCCACACCCCTCACTGTAACACTCTGATGTACTCCACACCCCTCACTATAACACTCTGATGTACCCCACATGCCTCACTGTAACACATTGATATACACCACACCCCTCACTGTAAAAATCTGATGTACCCCACACCCCTCACTGTAAAACAGTGATGAAACCCACACCCCTCACTGTAACACTCTGATATACCCCACACCCCTCACTGTAACACTCTGATGAACCCCACACCCCTCACTGTAACACTCTGATGAACCCCACACCCCTCACTGTAACACTCTGATGTACACCACACCACTCACTGTAACACTCTGATGAACCCCACACCCCTCACTGTAACACTCGGATGTACCCCGCACCGCTCACTGTAATACTCTGATATACCCCACACCCCTCACTGTAACACTCTGATGTACCCCACACCCCTCACTGTAAAACTCTGATGAACACCACACCCCTCACTGTAATACTCTGATGAACCCCACAACCCTCACTGTAATACACTGATGAAACCCACACCCCTCACTGTAACACTCTGATGAACCCCACACCCCTCACTGTAACACTCTGATGTACACCACACCCCTCACTGTAACACTCTGATGAGCCCCACACCCCTCACTGTAATACTCTGATATACCGCACACCCCTCACTGTAACACTCTGATGTGCCCCACACCCCTCACTGTAACACTCTGATGAACACCACACCCCTCACTGTAATACTCTGATGAACCCCACAACCCTCACTGTAATACTCTGATGAAACCCACAGCCATCACTGTAATACTCTGCTGAACCCCACACCCCTCACTGTAACACTCTGATGATCCCCACACCCCTCACTGTAATATTCTGATGAACCCCACACCCCTCACTGTAATACTCTGATGAACCCCACACCCCTCACTGTAACACTCTGATAAACCCCACACCCCTCACTGTAGCACTCTGATATACCCCACACCCGTCACCGTAACACTCTGATATACCCCACACCCCTCACTGTAAAACACAGATATACACCACACCCCTCACTTTAACACTCTGATGAACCCCACACCCCTCACTGTAATATTCTGATGAACCCCACACCCCTCACTGTAATACTCTGATGAACCCCACACCCCTCACTGTAATGCTCTGATATACCCCACACTCCTCTCTGTAATACTCTGATGAACCCCACACCCCTCACTGTAATACACTGATAAACCCCACACGACTCACTGTAACACTCTGATGTACCCCACACCCATCATTGTAACACTCTGATATACCCCACACCCCTCACTGTCACATGTTGATGAACCCCACACCCCTCACTGTAATACTCTGATGAACCCCACACCCCTCACTGTAACACTCTGATATACCCCACACCCCTCACTGTAACACTCTGATGTAACCCACATGCCTCACTGTAACACACTGATATACCCCACACCGCTCCCTGTAAAACTCTGATGTACCCCACACCCCTCACTGTAAAACTCTAATGAACCCCACACCCCTCACTGTAACACTCTGATGTACCCCACACCCCTCACTGTAAAACTCTAATGAACCCCACACCCCTCACTGTAACACTCTGATGTACCCCACACCCCTCACTGTAACACTCTGGTGATCCCCACACCCCTCACTGTAACACTCTGGTGATCCCCACAACCCTCACTGTAACACTCTGATGTACCCCACACTCCTCACTGTTATACTCTGATGAACCCCACACCCCTCACTGTAATACTCTGATGAACCCCACACCGCTCACTGTAACACTCTGATAAACACCACCCCCCTCACTGTAATACTCTGATAAACCCCACACCCCTCACTTTAACACTCTGATGAACCCCTTACCCCTCATTGTAACACTCTGATGAACCCCACATATCACTGTAACACTCTGATGTACCCCACACCCCTCACAGTAACACTCTGATGTACCCCACATGCCTCACTGTAACACACTGATATACCCCACACCCCTCACTGTAAAACTCTGATGTACCCCACAACCCTCACTGTATAACTCTGGTGAACCCCACACCCCTCACGGTAACACTCTGATGAACCCCTCACCCCTCACTGTAATACTCTGATGAACCCCACACACCTCACTGTAACACTCTGATGTACCCCACACCCCTCACTGTAACACTCTGATGAACCCCACAACCCTCACTGTAACACTCTGATGTACCCCACACCCCTCACTCTAACACTCTGATGTACCCCACACCCCTCACTGTAACACTCTGATGTACCCCACACCCCTCACAGTAACACTCTGATGAACACCACACCCCTCACTGTAATACTCTGATGAACCCCGCAACACTCACTGTAATACTCTGATTAAAACCACACCCCTCACTGTAATACTCTGATGAACCCCCACCCCTCACTGTAATACTGTGATGAACCCCACATATCACTGTAACACTCTGATGTACCCCACACCCCTCACTGTAACACTCTGATGTAACCCACATGCCTCACTGTAACACACTGATATACCCCACACCTCTCCCTGTAAAACTCTGATGTACCCCACACCCCTCACTGTAAAACTCTAATGAACCCCACACCCCTCACTGTAACACTCTGATGTACCCCACACCCCTCACTGTAACACTCTGGTGATCCCCAAACCCCTCACTGTAACACTCTGATGTACCCCACACCCCTCACTGTAATACTCTGATGAACCCCACACCCCTTACTGTAATACTCTGATATACCCCACACTCCTCACTGTAATACTCTGACGAACCCCACACCCCTCACTGTAATACACTGATAAACCCCACACCCCTCACTGCAACACTCTGATAAACCCCACACCCCTCACTGTAACACACTGATGAACCCCACACCCCTCACTGTAACACTCTGATGTACCCCACATGCCTCACTGTAACACAATGATATACCCCACACCCCTCACTGTAAAACTCTGTTGTACCCCACAACCCTCACTGCATAACTCTGATGAACCCCACACCCCTCACTTTAACACTCTGATGAACCCCACACCCCTCACTGTAACACACTGATGAACCCCACACCCCTCACTGTAATACTCTGATGAACCCCACACCCCTCACTGTAACACTCTGATAAACACCACACCCCTCACTGTAACACTCTGATGAATCCCACACCCCTCATTGTAACACTCTGATGAACCCCACATATCACTGTAACACTCTGATGTACCCCACACCCCTCACTGTAACACACTGATGAACCCCACACCCCTCACTGTAATACTCTGATGAACCCCACATCCCTCACTGTAACACTCTGATAAACCCCACCCCCTCACTGTAATACACTGATAAACCCCACACCCCTCACTGTAACACTCTGATGAAACCCACACCCCTCACTGTAACACTCTGATGAACCCCACACCCCTCACTGTAACACTCTGATGTACTCCACACCCCTCACTGTAACACTCTGATGTACCGCACATGCCTCACTGTAACACACTGATATACCCCACACCCCTCACTGTAAAAATCTGATGTACCCCACACCCCTCACTGTAAAACTCTGATGAAACCCACACCCCTCACTGTAACACTCTGATATACCCCACACCCCTCACTGTAACACTCTGATGAACCCCACACCCCTCACTGTAACACTCTGATGAACCCCACACACCTCACTGTAACACTCTGATGTACCCCGCACCGCTCACTGTAATACTCTGATATACCCCACACCCCTCACTGTAACACTCTGATGAACACCACAGCCCTCACTGGAATACTCTGATGAACCCCACAACCCTCACTGTAATACTCTGATGAAACCCACACCCCTCACTGTAACACTCTGATGAACCCCACACCCCTCACTGTAACACTCTGATGTACACCACACCCCTCACTGTAACACTCTGATGAACCCCACACCCCTCACTGTAACACTCTGATGTACCCCGCACCGCTCACTGTAACACTCTGATGAAACCCACAGCCATCACTGTAATACTCTGATGTACCCCGCACCGCTCACTGTAATACTCTGGTATACCCCACACCCCTCACTGTAACACTCTGATGTACCCCACACCCCTCACTGTAACACTCTGATGAAACCCACAGCCATCACTGTAATACTCTGCTGAACCCCACACCCCTCATTGTAACACTCTGATGAACCCCACACCCCTCACTGTAATATTCTGATGAACCCCACACCCCTCACTGTAATAATCTGATGAACCCCACACCCCTCACTGTAACACTCTGATAAACCCCACACCCCTCACTGTAGCACTCTGATATACTCCACACCCCTCACTGTAACACTCTGATATTCCCCACACCCCTCACTGTAACACTCTGATGAACCCCACACCCCTCACTGTAACACTCTGATGAACCCCACACCCCTCACTGTAACACTCTGATGTACACCACACCACTCACTGTAACACTCTGATGAACCCCACACCCCTCACTGTAACACTCGGATGTACCCCGCACCGCTCACTGTAATACTCTGATATACCCCACACCCCTCACTGTAACACTCTGATGTACCCCACACCCCTCACTGTAAAACTCTGATGAACACCACACCCCTCACTGTAATACTCTGATGAACCCCACAACCCTCACTGTAATACACTGATGAAACCCACACCCCTCACTGTAACACTCTGATGAACCCCACACCCCTCACTGTAACACTCTGATGTACACCACACCCCTCACTGTAACACTCTGATGAGCCCCACACCCCTCACTGTAATACTCTGATATACCGCACACCCCTCACTGTAACACTCTGATGTGCCCCACACCCCTCACTGTAACACTCTGATGAACACCACACCCCTCACTGTAATACTCTGATGAACCCCACAACCCTCACTGTAATACTCTGATGAAACCCACAGCCATCACTGTAATACTCTGCTGAACCCCACACCCCTCACTGTAACACTCTGATGATCCCCACACCCCTCACTGTAATATTCTGATGAACCCCACACCCCTCACTGTAATACTCTGATGAACCCCACACCCCTCACTGTAACACTCTGATAAACCCCACACCCCTCACTGTAGCACTCTGATATACCCCACACCCGTCACCGTAACACTCTGATATACCCCACACCCCTCACTGTAAAACACAGATATACACCACACCCCTCACTTTAACACTCTGATGAACCCCACACCCCTCACTGTAATATTCTGATGAACCCCACACCCCTCACTGTAATACTCTGATGAACCCCACACCCCTCACTGTAATGCTCTGATATACCCCACACTCCTCTCTGTAATACTCTGATGAACCCCACACCCCTCACTGTAATACACTGATAAACCCCACACGACTCACTGTAACACTCTGATGTACCCCACACCCATCATTGTAACACTCTGATATACCCCACACCCCTCACTGTCACATGTTGATGAACCCCACACCCCTCACTGTAATACTCTGATGAACCCCACACCCCTCACTGTAACACTCTGATATACCCCACACCCCTCACTGTAACACTCTGATGTAACCCACATGCCTCACTGTAACACACTGATATACCCCACACCGCTCCCTGTAAAACTCTGATGTACCCCACACCCCTCACTGTAAAACTCTAATGAACCCCACACCCCTCACTGTAACACTCTGATGTACCCCACACCCCTCACTGTAAAACTCTAATGAACCCCACACCCCTCACTGTAACACTCTGATGTACCCCACACCCCTCACTGTAACACTCTGGTGATCCCCACACCCCTCACTGTAACACTCTGGTGATCCCCACAACCCTCACTGTAACACTCTGATGTACCCCACACTCCTCACTGTTATACTCTGATGAACCCCACACCCCTCACTGTAATACTCTGATGAACCCCACACCGCTCACTGTAACACTCTGATAAACACCACCCCCCTCACTGTAATACTCTGATAAACCCCACACCCCTCACTTTAACACTCTGATGAACCCCTTACCCCTCATTGTAACACTCTGATGAACCCCACATATCACTGTAACACTCTGATGTACCCCACACCCCTCACAGTAACACTCTGATGTACCCCACATGCCTCACTGTAACACACTGATATACCCCACACCCCTCACTGTAAAACTCTGATGTACCCCACAACCCTCACTGTATAACTCTGGTGAACCCCACACCCCTCACGGTAACACTCTGATGAACCCCTCACCCCTCACTGTAATACTCTGATGAACCCCACACACCTCACTGTAACACTCTGATGTACCCCACACCCCTCACTGTAACACTCTGATGAACCCCACAACCCTCACTGTAACACTCTGATGTACCCCACACCCCTCACTCTAACACTCTGATGTACCCCACACCCCTCACTGTAACACTCTGATGTACCCCACACCCCTCACAGTAACACTCTGATGAACACCACACCCCTCACTGTAATACTCTGATGAACCCCGCAACACTCACTGTAATACTCTGATTAAAACCACACCCCTCACTGTAATACTCTGATGAACCCCCACCCCTCACTGTAATACTGTGATGAACCCCACATATCACTGTAACACTCTGATGTACCCCACACCCCTCACTGTAACACTCTGATGTAACCCACATGCCTCACTGTAACACACTGATATACCCCACACCTCTCCCTGTAAAACTCTGATGTACCCCACACCCCTCACTGTAAAACTCTAATGAACCCCACACCCCTCACTGTAACACTCTGATGTACCCCACACCCCTCACTGTAACACTCTGGTGATCCCCAAACCCCTCACTGTAACACTCTGATGTACCCCACACCCCTCACTGTAATACTCTGATGAACCCCACACCCCTTACTGTAATACTCTGATATACCCCACACTCCTCACTGTAATACTCTGACGAACCCCACACCCCTCACTGTAATACACTGATAAACCCCACACCCCTCACTGCAACACTCTGATAAACCCCACACCCCTCACTGTAACACACTGATGAACCCCACACCCCTCACTGTAACACTCTGATGTACCCCACATGCCTCACTGTAACACAATGATATACCCCACACCCCTCACTGTAAAACTCTGTTGTACCCCACAACCCTCACTGCATAACTCTGATGAACCCCACACCCCTCACTTTAACACTCTGATGAACCCCACACCCCTCACTGTAACACACTGATGAACCCCACACCCCTCACTGTAATACTCTGATGAACCCCACACCCCTCACTGTAACACTCTGATAAACACCACACCCCTCACTGTAACACTCTGATGAATCCCACACCCCTCATTGTAACACTCTGATGAACCCCACATATCACTGTAACACTCTGATGTACCCCACACCCCTCACTGTAACACACTGATGAACCCCACACCCCTCACTGTAATACTCTGATGAACCCCACATCCCTCACTGTAACACTCTGATAAACCCCACCCCCTCACTGTAATACACTGATAAACCCCACACCCCTCACTGTAACACTCTGATGAAACCCACACCCCTCACTGTAACACTCTGATGAACCCCACACCCCTCACTGTAACACTCTGATGTACTCCACACCCCTCACTGTAACACTCTGATGTACCGCACATGCCTCACTGTAACACACTGATATACCCCACACCCCTCACTGTAAAAATCTGATGTACCCCACACCCCTCACTGTAAAACTCTGATGAAACCCACACCCCTCACTGTAACACTCTGATATACCCCACACCCCTCACTGTAACACTCTGATGAACCCCACACCCCTCACTGTAACACTCTGATGAACCCCACACACCTCACTGTAACACTCTGATGTACCCCGCACCGCTCACTGTAATACTCTGATATACCCCACACCCCTCACTGTAACACTCTGATGAACACCACAGCCCTCACTGGAATACTCTGATGAACCCCACAACCCTCACTGTAATACTCTGATGAAACCCACACCCCTCACTGTAACACTCTGATGAACCCCACACCCCTCACTGTAACACTCTGATGTACACCACACCCCTCACTGTAACACTCTGATGAACCCCACACCCCTCACTGTAACACTCTGATGTACCCCGCACCGCTCACTGTAACACTCTGATGAAACCCACAGCCATCACTGTAATACTCTGATGTACCCCGCACCGCTCACTGTAATACTCTGGTATACCCCACACCCCTCACTGTAACACTCTGATGTACCCCACACCCCTCACTGTAACACTCTGATGAAACCCACAGCCATCACTGTAATACTCTGCTGAACCCCACACCCCTCATTGTAACACTCTGATGAACCCCACACCCCTCACTGTAATATTCTGATGAACCCCACACCCCTCACTGTAATAATCTGATGAACCCCACACCCCTCACTGTAACACTCTGATAAACCCCACACCCCTCACTGTAGCACTCTGATATACTCCACACCCCTCACTGTAACACTCTGATATTCCCCACACCCCTCACTGTAAAACACTGATATACACCACACCCCTCATTGTAACACTCTGATGAACCCCACACCCCTCACTGTAATACTCTGATGAACCCCACACCCTCACTGTAATACTCTGATGAACCCCACACCCCTCACTGTAATGCTCTGATATACCCCACACTCCTCACTGTAATACTCTGATGAACCCCACACCCCTCACTGTAATACACTGATAAACCCCACACCACTCACTGTAACACTCTGATGTACCCCACACCCATCCTTGTAACACTCTTATATACACCACACCCCTCACTGTCACATGTTGATGAACCCCACACCCCTCACTGTAATTCTCTGATGAACCCCACACCCCTCACTGTAACACACTGATGAACCCCACACAACTTACTGTAACACTCTGATGAACCCCACACCCCTCACTGAAACACTCTGATGAACCCCACACCCCTCACTGTAACACTCTGATGAACCCCACACCCCTCACTGTAATACTCTGATGAACCCCACACCCCTCACTGTAACACTCTGATAAACCCCACCCCCTCACTGTAATACTCTGATAAACCCCACACCCCTCACTGTAATACTCTGATGAACCCCACACCCCTCACTGTAATACTCTGATGAACCCCACACCCCTCACTGTAACACTCTGCTGATCCCCACACCCCTCACTGTAACACTCTGATGAACCCCACACCCCTCACTGTAACACTCTGATGTAACCCACACCCCTCACTGTCACACTCTGATAAACCCCACACCCCTCACTGTAAAACTCTGATGTACCCCACACCCCTCACTGTAATACTCTGATGAACCCCACACCCCTCACTGTAACACTCTGATGTACCCCACACCCCTCACTGTAACACTCTGGTGAACCCCACACCCCTCACTGTAATACACTGATGAACCCCACACCCCTCACTGTAATACACTGATAAACCCCACACCCCTCACTGCAACACTCTGATAAACTCCACACCCCTCACTGTAACACACTGATGAACCCCACACCCCTCACTGTAATACTCTGATGAACCCCACACCGCTCACTGTAACACTCTGATAAACACCACCCCCCTCATTGTAATACTCTGATAAACCCCACACCCCTCACTGTAACACTCTGATGAACCCCTTACCCCTCATTGTAACACTCTGATGAACACCACATATCACTGTAACACTCTGATGTACCCCACACCCCTCACTGTAACACTCTGATGTACCCCACATGCCTCACTGTAACACACTGATATACCCCACACCCCTCAATGTAAAATTCTGATGTACCCCACAACCCTCACTGTATAACTCTGATGAACCCCACACCCCTCACTGTAACCCTCTGATGAACCCCACACCCCTCACTGTAACACTCTGATGAATCCCACACCCCTCATTGTAACACTCTGATGAACCCCACATATCACTGTAACGCTCTGATGTACCCCACACCCCTCACTGTAACACTCTGATGTACCCCACATGCCTCACTGTAACACAATGATATACCCCACACCCCTCACTGTAAAACTGTGATGTTCCCCACAACCCTCACTGTATAACTCTGATGAACCCCACACCCCTCACTGTAACACTCTGATGAACCCCGCAACACTCACTGTAATACTCTGATTAAAACCACACCCCTCACTGTAATACTCTGATGAACCCCCACCCCTCACTGTAATACTGTGATGAACCCCACATATCACTGTAACACTCTGATGTACCCCACACCCCTCACTGTAACACTCTGATGTAACCCACATGCCTCACTGTAACACACTGATATACCCCACACCTCTCCCTGTAAAACTCTGATGTACCCCACACCCCTCACTGTAAAACTCTAATGAACCCCACACCCCTCACTGTAACACTCTGATGTACCCCACACCCCTCACTGTAACACTCTGGTGATCCCCAAACCCCTCACTGTAACACTCTGATGTACCCCACACCCCTCACTGTAATACTCTGATGAACCCCACACCCCTTACTGTAATACTCTGATATACCCCACACTCCTCACTGTAATACTCTGACGAACCCCACACCCCTCACTGTAATACACTGATAAACCCCACACCCCTCACTGCAACACTCTGATAAACCCCACACCCCTCACTGTAACACACTGATGAACCCCACACCCCTCACTGTAACACTCTGATGTACCCCACATGCCTCACTGTAACACAATGATATACCCCACACCCCTCACTGTAAAACTCTGTTGTACCCCACAACCCTCACTGCATAACTCTGATGAACCCCACACCCCTCACTTTAACACTCTGATGAACCCCACACCCCTCACTGTAACACACTGATGAACCCCACACCCCTCACTGTAATACTCTGATGAACCCCACACCCCTCACTGTAACACTCTGATAAACACCACACCCCTCACTGTAACACTCTGATGAATCCCACACCCCTCATTGTAACACTCTGATGAACCCCACATATCACTGTAACACTCTGATGTACCCCACACCCCTCACTGTAACACACTGATGAACCCCACACCCCTCACTGTAATACTCTGATGAACCCCACATCCCTCACTGTAACACTATGAGAAACCCCACCCCCTCACTGTAATACACTGATAAACCCCACACCCCTCACTGTAACACTCTGATGAAACCCACACCCCTCACTGTAACACTCTGATGAACCCCACACCCCTCACTGTAACACTCTGATGTACTCCACACCCCTCACTGTTACACTCTGATGTACCGCACATGCCTCACTGTAACACACTGATATACCCCACACCCCTCACTGTAAAAATCTGATGTACCCCACACCCCTCACTGTAAAACTCTGATGAAACCCACACCCCTCACTGTAACACTCTGATATACCCCACACCCCTCACTGTAACACTCTGATGAACCCCACACCCCTCACTGTAACACTCTGATGAACCCCACACCCCTCACTGTAACACTCTGATGTACCCCGCACCGCTCACTGTAATACTCCGATATACCCCACACCCCTCACTGTAACACTCTGATGAACACCACAGCCCTCACTGGAATACTCTGATGAACCCCACAACCCTCACTGTAATACTCTGATGAAACCCACACCCCTCACTGTAACACTCTGATGAACCCCACACCCCTCACTGTAACACTCTGATGTACACCACACCCCTCACTGTAACACTCTGATGAACCCCACACCCCTCACTGTAACACTCTGATGTACCCCGCACCGCTCACTGTAACACTCTGATGAAACCCACAGCCATCACTGTAATACTCTGATGTACCCCGCACCGCTCACTGTAATACTCTGGTATACCCCACACCCCTCACTGTAACACTCTGATGTACCCCACACCCCTCACTGTAACACTCTGATGAAACCCACAGCCATCACTGTAATACTCTGCTGAACCCCACACCCCTCATTGTAACACTCTGATGAACCCCACACCCCTCACTGTAATATTCTGATGAACCCCACACCCCTCACTGTAATAATCTGATGAACCCCACACCCCTCACTGTAACACTCTGATAAACCCCACACCCCTCACTGTAGCACTCTGATATACTCCACACCCCTCACTGTAACACTCTGATATTCCCCACACCCCTCACTGTAAAACACTGATATACACCACACCCCTCATTGTAACACTCTGATGAACCCCACACCCCTCACTGTAATACTCTGATGAACCCCACACCCTCACTGTAATACTCTGATGAACCCCACACCCCTCACTGTAATGCTCTGATATACCTTACACTCCTCACTGTAATACTCTGATGAACCCCACACCCCTCACTGTAATACACTGATAAACCCCACACCACTCACTGTAACACTCTGATGTACCCCACACCCATCCTTGTAACACTCTTATATACACCACACCCCTCACTGTCACATGTTGATGAACCCCACACCCCTCACTGTAATTCTCTGATGAACCCCACACCCCTCACTGTAACACACTGATGAACCCCACACAACTTACTGTAACACTCTGATGAACCCCACACCCCTCACTGAAACACTCTGATGAACCCCACACCCCTCACTGTAATACTCTGATGAACCCCACACCCCTCACTGTAACACTCTGATAAACCCCACCCCCTCACTGTAATACTCTGATAAACCCCACACCCCTCACTGTAATACTCTGATGAACCCCACACCCCTCACTGTAATACACTGATGAACCCCACACCCCTCACTGTAACACTCTGCTGATCCCCACACCCCTCACTGTAACACTCTGATGAACCCCACACCCCTCACTGTAACACTCTGATGTAACCCACACCCCTCACTGTCACACTCTGATAAACCCCACACCCCTCACTGTAAAACTCTGATGTACCCCACACCCCTCACTGTAATACTCTGATGAACCCCACACCCCTCACTGTAACACTCTGATGTACCCCACACCCCTCACTGTAACACTCTGGTGAACCCCACACCCCTCACTGTAATACACTGATGAACCCCACACCCCTCACTGTAATACACTGATAAACCCCACACCCCTCACTGCAACACTCTGATAAACTCCACACCCCTCACTGTAACACACTGATGAACCCCACACCCCTCACTGTAATACTCTGATGAACCCCACACCGCTCACTGTAACACTCTGATAAACACCACCCCCCTCATTGTAATACTCTGATAAACCCCACACCCCTCACTGTAACACTCTGATGAACCCCTTACCCCTCATTGTAACACTCTGATGAACACCACATATCACTGTAACACTCTGATGTACCCCACACCCCTCACTGTAACACTCTGATGTACCCCACATGCCTCACTGTAACACACTGATATACCCCACACCCCTCAATGTAAAATTCTGATGTACCCCACAACCCTCACTGTATAACTCTGATGAACCCCACACCCCTCACTGTAACACTCTGATGAACCCCACACCCCTCACTGTAACACTCTGATGAATCCCACACCCCTCATTGTAACACTCTGATGAACCCCACATATCACTGTAACGCTCTGATGTACCCCACACCCCTCACTGTAACACTCTGATGTACCCCACATGCCTCACTGTAACACAATGATATACCCCACACCCCTCACTGTAAAACTGTGATGTTCCCCACAACCCTCACTGTATAACTCTGATGAACCCCACACCCCTCACTGTAACACTCTGATGAACCCCACACCCATCACTGTAACACTCTGATGAACCCCTCACCCCTCACTGTAACACTCTGATGTACCACACACATCTCACTGTAACACTCTGATGAACACCACAACCCTCACTGTAACACTCTGATGTAGCCCACACCCCTCACTCTAATACTCTGATATACCCCACACCCCTCACTGTAACACTCTGATGTACCCCACACCCCTCACAGTAACACTCTGATGAACACCACACCCCTCACTGTAATACTCTGATGAACCCCACAACACTCACTGTAATAATCTGATTAAAACCACACCCCTCACTGTAATACTCTGATGAACCCCCACCCCTCACTTTAATACTGTGATGAACCCCACATATCACTGTAACACTCTGATGTACCCCGCACCCCTCACTGTAACACTCTGATGTAACCCACATGCCTCACTGTAACACACTGATATACCCCACACCCCTCCCTGTAAAACTCTGATGTACCCCACACCCCTCACTGTAAAACTCTAATGAACCCCACACCCCTCACTGTAACACTCTGATGTACCCCACACCCCTCACTGTAACACTCTGGTGATCCCCACACCCCTCACTGTAACACTCTGGTGATCCCCACACCCCTCACTGTAACACTCTGATGTACCCCACTCCCCTCACTGTTATACTCTGATGAACCCCACACCCTCACTGTAATACTCTGATGAACCCCACACCGCTCACTGTAACACTCTGATAAACACCACCCCCCTCACTGTAATACTCTGATAAACCCCGCACCCCTCACTTTAACACTCTGATGAACCCCTTACCCCTCATTGTAACACTCTGATGAACCCCACATATCACTGTAACACTCTGATGTACCCCACACCCCTCACTTTAACACTCTGATGTACCCCACAACCCTCACTGTATAACTCAGGTGAACCCCACACCCCTCACGGTAACACTCTGATGAACCCCACACCCCTCACTGTAATACTCTGATGAACCCCACACACCTCACTGTAACACTCTGATATACCCCACACCCCTCACTGTAACACTCTGATGAACCCCACAACCCTCACTGTAACACTCTGATGTACCCCACACCCCTCACTCTAACACTCTGATGTACCCCACACCCCTCACTGTAACACTCTGATGTACCCCACACCCCTCACAGTAACACTCTGATGAACACCACACCCCTCACTGTAATACTCTGATGGACCCCACAACACTCACTGTAATACTCTGATTAAAACCACACCCCTCACTGTAATACTCTGATGAACCCCCACCCCTCACTGTAATACTGTGATGAACCCCACATATCACTGTAACACTCTGATGTACCCCACACCCCTCACTGTAACACTCTGATGTAACCCACATGCCTCACTGTAACACACTGATATACCCCACACCTCTCCCTGTAAAACTCTGATGTACCCCACACCCCTCACTGTAAAACTCTAATGAACCCCACACCCCTCACTGTAACACTCTGATGTACCCCACACCCCTCACTGTAACACTCTGGTGATCCCCACACCCCTCACTGTAACACTCTGATGTACCCCACACCCCTCACTGTAATACTCTGATGAACCCCACACCCCTCACTGTAATACTCTGATATACCCCACACTCCTCACTGTAATACTCTGACGAACCCCACACCCCTCACTGTAATACACTGATAAACCCCACACCCCTCACTGCAACACTCTGATAAACCCCACACCCCTCACTGTAACACACTGATGAACCCCACACCCCTCACTGTAACACTCTGATGTACCCCACATGCCTCACTGTAACACAATGATATACCCCACACCCCTCTCTGTAAAACTCTGTTGTACCCCACAACCCTCACTGCATAACTCTGATGAACCCCACACCCCTCACTTTAACACTCTGATGAACCCCACACCCCTCACTGTAACACACTGATGAACCCCACACCCCTCACTGTAATACTCTGATGAACCCCACACCCCTCACTGTAACACTCTGATAAACACCACACCCCTCACTGTAACACTCTGATGAATCCCACACCCCTCATTGTAACACTCTGATGAACCCCACATATCACTGTAACACTCTGATGTACCCCACACCCCTCACTGTAACACACTGATGAACCCCACACCCCTCACTGTAATACTCTGATGAACCCCACATCCCTCACTGTAACACTCTGATAAACCCCACCCCCTCACTGTAATACACTGATAAACCCCACACCCCTCACTGTAACACTCTGATGAAACCCACACCCCTCACTGTAACACTCTGATGTACTCCACACCCCTCACTGTAACACTCTGATGTACCCCACATGCCTCACTGTAACACACTGATATACCCCACACCACTCACTGTAAAAATCTGATGTACCCCACACCCCTCACTGTAAAACTCTGATGAAACCCACACCCCTCACTGTAACACTCTGATATACCCCACACCCCTCACTGTAACACTCTGATGAACCCCACACCCCTCACTGTAACACTCTGATGAACCCCACACCCCTCACTGTAACACTCTGATGTACACCACACCACTCACTGTAACACTCTGATGAACCCCACACCCCTCACTGTAACACTCTGATGTACCCCACACCGCTCACTGTAATACTCTGAAATACCCCACAACCCTCACTGTAACACTCTGATGTACACCACACCCCTCACTGTAACACTCTGATGAACACCACACCCCTCACTGGAATACTCTGATGAACCCCACAACCCTCACTGTAATACTCTGATGAAACCCACACCCCTCACTGTAACACTCTGATGAACCCCACACCCCTCACTGTAACACTCTGATGTACACCACACCCCTCACTGTAACACTCTGATGAACCCCACACCCCTCACTGTAACACTCTGATGTACCCCGCACCGCTCACTGTAATACTCTGATATACCCCACACCCCTCACTGTAACACTCTGATGTACCCCACACCCCTCACTGTAACACTCTGATGAAACCCACAGCCATCACTGTAATACTCTGCTGAACCCCACACCCCTCACTGTAACACTCTGATGAACCCCACACCCCTCACTGTAATATTCTGATGAACCCCACACCCCTCACTGTAATAATCTGATGAACCCCACACCCCTCACTGTAACACTCTGATAAACCCCACACCCCTCACTGTAGCACTCTGATATACTCCACACCCCTCACTGTAACACTCTGATATACCCCACATCCCTCACTGTAAAACACTGATATACACCACACCCCTCACTGTAACACTCTGATGAACCCCACACCCCTCACTGTAATACTCTGATGAACCCCACACCCCTCACTGTAATACTCTGATGAACCCCACACCCCTCACTGTAATGCTCTGATATACCCCACACTCCTCACTGTAATACTCTGATGAACCCCACACCCCTCACTGTAATACACTGATAAACCCCACACCACTCACTGTAACACTCTGATGTACCCCACACCCATCATTGTAACACTCTGATATACACCACACCCCTCACTGTCACATGTTGATGAACCCCACACCCCTCACTGTAATTCTCTGATGAACCCCACACCCCTCACTGTAACACACTGATGAACCCCACACAACTTACTGTAACACTCTGATGAACCCCACACCCCTCACTGAAACACTCTGATGAACCCCACACCCCTCACTGTAACACTCTGATGAACCCCACACCCCTCACTGTAATACTCTGATGAACCCCACACCCCTCACTGTAACACTCTGATAAACCCCACCCCCTCACTATAATACTCTGATAAACCCCACACCCCTCACTGTAATACTCTGATGAACCCCACACCCCTCACTGTAATACTCTGATGAACCCCACACCCCTCACTGTAACACTCTGATGAACCCCACACCCCTCACTGTAACACTCTGATGTAACCCACACCCCTCACTGTCACACTCTGATATACCCCACATCCCTCACTGTAAAACTCTAATGTACCCCACACCCCTCACTGTAATACTCTGATGAACCCCACACCCCTCACTGTAACACTCTGATGTACCCCACACCCCTCACTGTAACACTCTGGTGAACCCCACACCCCTCACTGTAATACTCTGATGAACCCCACACCCCTCACTGTAATACACTGATAAACCCCACACCCCTCACTGCAACACTCTGATAAACTCCACACCCCTCACTGTAACACACTGATGAACCCCACACCCCTCACTGTAATACTCTGATGAACCCCACACCGCTCACTGTAACACTCTGATAAACACCACCCCCCTCATTGTAATACTCTGATAAACCCCACACCCCTCACTGTAACACTCTGATGAACACCTTACCCCTCATTGTAACACTCTGATGAACCCCACATATCACTGTAACACTCTGATGTACCCCACACCCCTCACTGTAACACTCTGATGTACCCCACATGCCTCACTGTAACACACTGATATACCCCACACCCCTCAATGTAAAACTCTGATGTACCCCACAACCCTCACTGTATAACTCTGATGAACCTCACACCCCTCACTGTAACACTCTGATGAACCCCACACCCCTCACTGTAACACTCTGATGAATCCCACACCCCTTATTGTAACACTCTGATGCACCCCACATATCACTGTAACACTCTGATGTACCCCACACCCCTCACTGTAACACTCTGATGTACCCCACATGCCTCACTGTAACACAATGATATACCCCACAGCCCTCACTGTAAAACTGTGATGTTCCCCACAACCCTCACTGTATAACTCTGATGAACCCCACACCCCTCACTTTAACACTCTGATGAACCCCACACCCATCACTGTAACACTCTGATGAACACCACAACCCTCACTGGAACACTCTGATGTAGCCCACACCCCTCACTCTAATACTCTGATATACCCCACACCCCTCACTGTAACACTCTGATGTACCCCACACCCCTCACAGTAACACTCTGATGAACACCACACCCCTCACTGTAATACTCTGATGAACCCCACAACCCTCACTGTAACACTCTGATGAACCCCACACCCCTCACTGTAACACTCTGATGAACCCCACACCCCTCACTGTAACACTCTGATGTACTCCACACCCCTCACTGTAACACTCTGATGTACCCCACATGCCTCACTGTAACACACTGATATACCCCACACCCCTCACTGTAAAAATCTGATGTACCCCACACCCCTCACTGTAACACTCTGATATACCCCACACCCCTCACTGTAACACTCTGATGAACCCCACACCCCTCACTGTAACACTCTGATGAACCCCACACCCCTCACTGTAACACTCTGATGTACACCACACCACTCACTGTAACACTCTGATGAACCCCACACCCCTCACTGTAACACTCTGATGTACCCCGCACCGCTCACTTTAATACTCTGATATACCCCACACCCCTCACTGTAACACTCTGATGTACCCCACACCCCTCACTGTAACACTCTGATGAACACCACACCCATCTCTGGAATACTCTGATGAACCCCACAACCCTCACTGTAATACTCTGATGTAACCCACACCCCTCACTGTAACACTCTGATGAACCCCCCACCCCTCACTGTAACACTCTGATGTACACCACACCCCTCACTGTAACACTCTGATGAACCCCACACCCCTCACTGTAACACTCTGATGTACCCCGCACCGCTCACTGTAATACTCTGATATAACCCACACCCCTCACTGTAACACTCTGATGTACCCCACACCCCTCACTGTAACACTCTGATGAAACCCACAGCTATCACTGTAATACTCTGCTGAACCCCACACCCCTCACTGTAACACTCTGATGAACCCCACACCCCTCACTGTAATATTCTGATGAACCCCACACCCCTCACTGTAATAATCTGATGAACCCCACACCCCTCACTGTAACACTCTGATAAACCCCACACCCCTCACTGTAGCACTCTGATATACTCCACACCCCTCACTGTAACACTCTGATATACCCCACACCCCTCACTGTAAAACACTGATATACACCACACCCCTCACTGTAACACTCTGATGAACCCCACACCCCTCACTGTAATACTCTGATGAACCCCACACCCCTCACTGTAATACTCTGATGAACCCCACACCCCTCACTGTAATGCTCTGATATACCCCACACTCCTCACTGTAATACTCTGATGAACCCCACACCCCTCACTGTAATACACTGATAAACCCCACACCACTCACTGTAACACTCTGATGTACCCCACACCCATCATTGTAACACTCTGATATACACCACACCCCTCACTGTCACATGTTGATGAACCCCACACCCCTCACTGTAATACTCTGATGAACCCCACACCCCTCACTGTAACACACTGATGAACCCCACACAACTTACTGTAACACTCTGATGAACCCCACACCCCTCACTGAAACACTCTGATGAACCCCACACCCCTCACTGTAACACTCTGATGAACCCCACACCACTCACTGTAATACTCTGATGAACCCCACACCCCTCACTGTAACACTCTGATAAACCCCACCCCCTCACTGTAATACTCTGATAAACCCCACACCCCTCACTGTAATACTCTGATGAACCCCACACCCCTCACTGTAATACTCTGATGAACCCCACACCCCTCACTGTAACACTCTGCTGAACCCCACAGCCCTCACTGTAACACTCTGATGAGCCCCACACCCCTCACTGTAACACTCTGATGTAACCCACACCCCTCACTGTCACACTCTGATATACCCCACACCCCTCACTGTAAAACTCTGATATACCCCACAACCCTCACTGTAACACTCTGATGAACCCCACACCCCTCACTGTAAAACTCTAATGAACCCCACACCCCTCACTGTAACACTCTGATGTACCCCACACCCCTCACTGTAACACTCTGGTGAACCACACACCCCTCACTGTAACACTCTGATGTACCCCAACACCCCTCATTGTAATACTCTGATATACCCCACACTCCTCACTGTAATACTCTGATGAACCCCACACCCCTCACTGTAATACACTGATAAACCCCACACCCATCACTGCAACACTCTGATAAACTCCACACCCCTCACTGTAACACACTGATGAACCCCACACCCCTCACTGTAATACTCTGATGAACCCCACACCGCTCACTGTAACACTCTGATAAACACCACCCCCTCATTGTAATACTCTGATAAACCCCACACCCCTCACTGTAACACACTGATGAACCCCTTACCCCTCATTGTAACACTCTGATGAACCCCACATATCACTGTAACACTCTGATGTACCCCACACCCCTCACTGTAACACTCTGATGTACCCCACATGCCTCACTGTAACACACTGAATTACCCCACACCCCTCACTGTAAAAATCTGATGTACCCCACAACCCTCACTGTATAACTCTGGTGAACCCCACACCCCTCACTGTAACACTCTGATGAACCCCACACCCCTCACTGTAACACTCTGATGAACCCCACACCCCTCACTGTAACACTCTGATGTACCCCACACCCCTCACAGTAACACACTGATGAACACCACACCCCTCACTGTAATACTCTGATGAAGCCCACAACACTCACTGTATTACTCTGATTAAAACCACACACCTCACTGTAATACTCTGATGAACCCCCACCCCTCACTGTAATACTGTGATGAACCCCACATATCACTGTAACACTCTGATGTACCCCACACCCCTCACTGTAACACTCTGATGTAACCCACATGCCTCACTGTAACACATTGATATACCCCACACCCCTCCCTGTAAAACTCTGATGTACCCCACACCCCTCACTGTAAAACTCTAATGAACACCACACCCCTCACTGTAACACTCTGATGTACCCCACACCCCTCACTGTAACACTCTGGTGATCCCCACACCCCTCACTGTAACACTCTGATGTACCCCACACCCCTCACTGTAATACTCTGATGAACCCCACACCCCTCACTGTAATTATCTGATACACCCCACACTCCTCACTGTAATACTCTGATGACCCCCACACCCCTCACTGTAATACACTGATAAACCCCACACCCCTCACTGCAACACTCTGATAAACCCCACACCCCTCACTGTAACACACTGATGAACCCCACACCCCTCACTGTAACACTCTGATGTACCCCACATGCCTCACTGTAACACAATGATATACCCCACACCCCTCAATGTAAAACTCTGATGTACCCCACAACCCTCACTGTATAACTCTGATGAACCCCACACCCCTCACTGTAACACTCTGATGAACCACACACCCCTCACTGTAACACTGTGATGAATCCCACACCCCTCATTGTAACACTCTGATGAACCCCACATATCACTGTAACACTCTGATGTACCCCACACCCCTCACTGTAACACTCTGATGTACCCCACATGCCTCACTGTAACACAATGATATACCCCACACCCCTCACTGTAAAACTGTGATGTTCCCCACAACCCTCACTGTATAACTCTGATGAACCCCACACCCCTCACTGTAACACTCTGATGAACCCCACACCCATCACTGTAACATTCTGATGAACCCCTCACCCCTCACTGTAACACTCTGATGTACCACACACCTCTCACTGTAACACTCTGATGAACACCACAACCCTCACTGTAACACTCTGATGAACCCCACACCCCTCACTGTAATACTCTGATGAACCCCACACCCCTCACTGTAATGCTCTGATATACCCCACACTCCTCACTGTAATACTCTGATGAACCCCACACCCCTCACTGTAATACACTGATAAACCCCACACCACTCACTGTAACACTCTGATGTACCCCACACCCATCATTGTAACACTCTGATATACACCACACCCCTCACTGTCACATGTTGATGAACCCCACACCCCTCACTGTAATACTCTGATGAACCCCACACCCCTCACTGTAACACACTGATGAACCCCACACAACTTACTGTAACACTCTGATGAACCCCACACCCCTCACTGAAACACTCTGATGAACCCCACACCCCTCACTGTAACACTCTGATGAACCCCACACCCCTCACTGTAATACTCTGATGAACCCCACACCCCTCACTGTAACACTCTGATAAACCCCACCCCCTCACTGTAATACTCTGATAAACCCCACACCCCTCACTGCAACACTCTGATAAACTCCTCACCCCTCACTGTAACACACTGATGAACCCCACACCCCTCACTGTAATGCTCTGATGAACCCCACACCGCTCACTGTAACACTCTGATAAACACCACCCCCCTCATTGTAATACTCTGATAAACCCCACACCCCTCACTGTAACACTCTGATGAACCCCTTACCCCTCATTGTAACACTCTGATGAACCCCACATATCACTGTAACACTCTGATGTACCCCACACCCCTCACTGTAACACTCTGATGTACCCCACATGCCTCACTGTAACACACTGATATACCCCACACCCCTCAATGTAAAACTCTGATGTACCCCACAACCCTCACTGTATAACTCTGATGACCCCCACACCCCTCACTGTAACACTCTGATGATCCCCACACCCCTCACTGTAACACTCTGATGAATCCCACACCCCTCATTGTAACACTCTGATGAACCCCACATATCACTGTAACACTCTGATGTACCCCACACCCCTCACTGTAATACACTGATGAACCCCACACCCATCACTGTAATACACTGATAAACCCCACACCCCTCACTGTAACACTCTGATGTACCCCACACCCATCACTGTAACACTCTGATATACCCCACACCCCTCACTGTGACACTCTGATGAACCCCACACCCCTCACTGTAAAACTCTGATGAACCCCACACCCCTCACTGTAACACACTGATGAACCCGACACCCCTCACTGTAATACTCTGATGAACCCCACACCCCTCACTGTAACACTCTGATAAACCCCACCCCCCTCACTGTAATACTCTGATAAACCCCACACCTCTCACTGTAATACTCTGATGAACCCCTCACCCCTCACTGTAACCCCCTGATGAACCTCACACCCCTCAATGTAACACTCTGATATACCCCACACCACTCACGGTAATACTCTGATGAACCCCACACCCCTCACAGTAACACTCTGATGTACCCCACACCCCTCACAATAATATCCTGATAAACCCCATACCCCTCACAGTAATACTCTGATATACCCCACACCCCTCACTGTAACACTCTGATATACCCCACACCCCTCACTGTAACACTCTGATGTACACCACACCACTTACTTTAACACACTGATGAACCCCACACCCCTCACTGTAACTTTCTGATGTACCCCACACCCCTCACTGTAACACTGTGATGAACCCCACACCCCTCACAGTAACACTCTGATGAACCCCACACCCCTCACTGTAACACTCTGATATACCCCACACCCCTCACTGTAATACTCTGATGAACCCAACACCCCTCACCGTAACACTGTGATGAACCCCACACCCCTCACAGTAACACTCTGATGAACCCCACATCCCTCACTTTAACACTCTGATAAACCCCACACCCCTCACTGTAACGCTCTGATGTACCCCACACCCCTCACTGTAACACTCTGATATACCCCACACCCCTCACTGTAAAACACTGATATACACCACACCCGTCACTGTAAGACTCTGATGAACCCCACACCCCTCAATGTAATACTCTGATGAACCACACACCTCACTGTAATACTCTGATGAACCCCACACCCCTCACTGTAACACTCTGATGAACCCCACACCCCTCACTGTAACACTCTGATATACCCCATACACCTCACAGTAATACTCTGATATACCCCACACCCCTCACAGTAATACTCTGATATACCCCACACCCCTCACTGTAATGCTCTGATATACCCCACACTCTTCACTGTAATACTCTGATGAACCCCACACCCCTCACTGTAATACACTGATAAACCCCACACCCCTCACTGTAACACTCTGATGTACCCCACACCCATCACTGTAACACTCTGATATACCCCACACCCCTCACTGTAACACTCTGATGAACCCCACACCCCTCACTGTAATACTCTGATGAACCCCACACCCCTCACTGAAACACACTGATGAACCCCACACCCCTCACTGTAATACTCTGATGAACCCCACACCCCTCACAGTAACACTCTGATAAACCCCAGCCCCCTCACTGTAATACACTGATAAACCCCACACCCCTCACTGTAATACTCTGATGAACCCCTCACCCCTCACTGTAACACCCTGATGAAACTCACACCCCTCAATGTAACACTCTGATATACACCACACCCCTCACTGTAATACTCTGATGAACCCCACACCCCTCACAGTAACACTCTGATGTACCCCACACCCCTCACTATAATACTCTGATAAACCCCATGCCCCTCACAGTAATACTCTGATATACCCCACACCCCTCACTGTAACACACTGATATACCCCACACCCCTCACTGTAACACTCTGATGTACACCACACCCCTTACTTTAACACACTGATGAACCACACACCCCTCACTGTAACTTTCTGATGTACCCCACACCCCTCACTGTAACACTGTGATGAACCCCACACCCCTCACAGTAACACTCTGATGAACCCCACATCCCTCACTGTAACACTCTGATTAACCTCACATTCCTCACTGTAACACTCTGATGAACCCCACACCCCTCAATGTAATACTCTGATGAACCCCACACCCCTCACTGTAACACGCTGATGAACCACACACCCCTCACTGTTACACTCTGAAGAACCTCACACCCCTCACTGCTGCACTCTGATGAACCCCACAGCCCTCACTGTAACACACTGATGAACCCCACACCCCTCACTGTAACACTCTGATGAACCCCACACCCCTCACTGTAACACTCTGATGAACCCCTCACCCCTCACGTTAACACACTGATATACCCCACACCCCTCACTGTAACACACTGATATACCGCACACCCCTCACGTTAACACACTGATATAACCCACACCCCTCACTGTAACACTCTGATATACCCCACACCCCTCACTGTAACACACTGAAAACCCCACACCCCTCACTGTAACACTCTGATATACCCCACACCCCTCACTGTAACACTCTGATGAACACCACAACCCTCACTGTAATATTCTGATGAACCCCACACCCCTCACTGTAATACTCTGATGAATCCCACAGCACTCACTGTAACACTCTGATAAAGATAAACCCCACACCCCTCACTGTAATACTCTGATATATCCCACACCCCTCACTGTAACACACTGATATACCCCACACCCCTCACTGTAACACTGATGTACACCACACCCCTTACTTTAACACACTGATGAACCACACACCCCTCACTGTAACTTTCTGATGTACCCCACACCCCTCACTGTAACACTGTGATGAACCCCACACCCCTCACAGTAACACTCTGATGAACCCCACATCCCTCACTGTAACACTCTGATGAACCTCACATCCCTCACTGTAACACTCTGATGAACCCCACACCCCTCACTGTAATACTCTGATGAACCCCCACACCCCTCACTGTAACACGCTGATGAACCACACACCCCTCACTGTTACACTCTGATGAACCTCACACCCCTCACTGCTGCACTCTGATGAACCCCACACCCCTCACTGTAACACACTGATGAACCCCACACCCATCAATGTAACACTCTGATGTACCCCACTCCCCTCACTGTAACACTCTGATGAACCCCACACCCCTCACTGTAACACTCTGATGAACCCCTCACCCCTCACGTTTACACACTGATATACCGCACACCCCTCACTGTAACACACTGATATACCGCACACCCCCTCACGTTAACACACTGATATAACTCACACCCCTCACTGTAACACTCTGATATACCCGACACCCCTCACTGTAATACTCTGATGAACCCCACACCCCTCACTTTAATACTCTGATGAACCCCACACCCCTCACTGTAACACTCTGATATACCCCACACCCCTCATTGTAACACTCTGATGTACACAACACCCGTCACTGTAACACTCTGATGAACCCCACACCCCTCACTGTAACACTCTGATATACCCCACACCCCTCACTGTAACACTCTGATATACCGCACACTCCTCACAGTATAACTCTGATGTACCCCACACCCCTCACTGTAACACACTGATGAACCCCACACCCTTCACTGTAAAACTCTGATGTAAACCACACCCCTCACTGTAACACTCTGATGAACCCCACACCCCTCACTGTAATACTCTGATGAACCCCACACCCCACACTGTAATACACTGATGAACCCCACACCCCTCACTGTAAGACTCTGATGAACCCCACACCCCGCACTGTAATACTCTGATGAACCCTACAACCCCCACTGCAATACTCAAATATACCCCACACCCCTCACTGTAATACTCTGATGAACCCCACACCCCTCACTGTAATACACTGATAAACACCACACCCCTCACTGTAACACTCTGATGTACCCCACACCCCTCACTGTAACACTCTGATGTACCCCACACCCCTCACTGTAACACTCTGATACACCCCACACCCCTCACTGTAACACTCTGATGTACCCCACACCCCTCACTGTAACACTCTGATGAACCCCACACCCCTCACTGTAACACTCTGATGAACCCCACACCCCTCACTGTAACACTCTGATATACCCTGCACCCCTCACTGTAACACTCTGATGAACCCCACACCCCTCACTGAAACACTCTGATATACCCCACACCCCTCACTGTAAGACTCTGATGAACCCCACACCCCTCACTGTAACACTTAGATTTTCCCCACACCCCTCACTGTAACACTCTGATGAACACCACATCCCTCACTGTAACACTCTGATATACCCCATACCCCTCACTGTAAAACACTGATATACACCACACCCCTCACTGTAACACTCTGATGAACCCCACACCCCTCACTGTAATACTCTGATGAACCCCACACCCCTCACTTTAATACTATGATGAACCCCACACCCCTCACTGTAACACTCTGATGAACCCCACACCCCTCACTGTAATACTCTCATGAACCCCTCACCCCTCACGTTAACACACTGATATACCCCACACCCCTCACGTTAACACACTGATATAACCCACACCCCTCACTGTAACACTCTGATATACCCCACACCCCTCACAGTAACACTCTGATGAACCCCACACCCCTCACCGCTGTACTCTGATGAACCCCACACCCCTCACAGTAACACGCTGATGAACCACACACCCCTCACTGTTACACTCTGATGAACCTCACACCCCTCACTGCTGCAATCTGATGTACCCCACACCCCTCACTGTAACACTCTCATGTACCCCACACCCCTCACTGTAACATTCTGATGAACCCCTCAACCCTCACGTTAAAACACTGATATACCCCACACCCCCCACTGTAAAACACTGATATACCCCACACCCCTCACGTTAACACACAGATATAACCCACAACCCTCACTGTAACACTCTGATATACCCCACACCCCTCACTGTAACACAGTGATAAACCCCACACCCCTCACTGTAAAACTCTGATATACCCCACACCCCTCACTGTAAAACTCTGATGAACACCACAACCCTCACTGTAATATTCTGATGAACCCCACACCCCTCAATGTAATACTCTGATGAACCCCACGCCCCTCACTGTAACACTCTGATAAACCCCACACCCCTCATTGTAACACTCTGATAAACCCCACACCCCTCACTTTAACACTCTGATACACCCCACACCCCTCACTGTAACACACTGATAAACCCCACACTCCTCACTGTAACACTCTGATATACCCCACACCCCTCACTGTAACACTCTGATGAACCCCGCACCCCTCACTGTAATATTCTGATGAACCCCACACCACTCACATTAATACTCTGATGAACCCCACACCCCTCACCGTAACACTCTGAGAAACCCCACACCCCTCACTTTAACGCTCTGATATACCCCACACCCCTCACTGTAACACTCTGATATACCCCACACCCCTCACTGTAAAACACTGATATACACCACACCCCTCACTGTAACACTCTGATGAACCCCACACCCCTCACTGTAATACTCTGATGAACCACACACCTCACTGTAATACTCTGATGAACCCCACACCCCTCACTGTAACACTCTTATGAACCCCACACCCCTCACTGTAACACTCTGATATACCCCATACCCCTCACAGTAATACTCTGATATACCCCACACCCCTCACAGTAATACTCTGATATACCCCACACCCCTCACTGTAATGCTCTGATATACCCCACACTCCTCACTGTAATACACTGATGAACCCCACACCCATCACTGTAATAAACTGATAAACCCCACACCCCTCACTGTAACACTCTGATGTACCCCACACCCATCACTGTAACACTCTGATATACCCCACACCCCTCACTGTGACACTCTGATGAACCCCACACCACTCACTGTAAAACTCTGATGAACCCCACACCCCTCACTGTAACACACTGATGAACCCGACACCCCTCACTGTAATACTCTGATGAACCCCACACCCCTCACTGTAACACTCTGATAAACCCCACCCCCCTCACTGTAATACTCTGATAAACCCCACACCCCTCACTGTAATACTCTGATGAACCCCTCACCCCTCACTGTAACCCCCTGATGAACCTCACACCCCTCAATGTAACACTCTGATATACCCCACACCACTCACGGTAATACTCTGATGAACCCCACACCCCTCACAGTAACACTCTGATGTACCCCACACCCCTCACTATAATATCCTGATAAACCCCATACCCCTCACAGTAATACTCTGATATACCCCACACCCCTCACTGTAACACTCTGATATACCCCACACCCCTCACTGTAACACTCTGATGTACACCACACCACTTACTTTAACACACTGATGAACCCCACACCCCTCACTGTAACTTTCTGATGTACCCCACACCCCTCACTGTAACACTGTGATGAACCCCACACCCCTCACAGTAACACTCTGATGAACCCCACACCCCTCACTGTAACACTCTGATATACCCCACACCCCTCACTTTAACACTCTGATAAACCCCACACCCCTCACTGTAACGCTCTGATGTACCCCACACCCCTCACTGTAACACTCTGATATACCCCACACCCCTCACTGTAAACACTGATATACACCACACCCGTCACTGTAAGACTCTGATGAACCCCACACCCCTCAATGTAATACTCTGATGAACCACACACCTCACTGTAATACTCTGATGAACCCCACACCCCTCACTGTAACACTCTGATGAACCCCACACCCCTCACTGTAACACTCTGATATACCCCATACCCCTCACAGTAATACTCTGATATACCCCACACCCCTCACAGTAATACTCTGATATACCCCACACCCCTCACTGTAATGCTCTGATATACCCCACACTCTTCACTGTAATACTCTGATGAACCCCACACCCCTCACTGTAATACACTGATAAACCCCACACCCCTCACTGTAACACTCTGATGTACCCCACACCCATCACTGTAACACTCTGATATACCCCACACCCCTCACTGTAACACTCTGATGAACCCCACACCCCTCACTGTAATACTCTGATGAACCCCACACCCCTCACTGAAACACACTGATGAACCCCACACCCCTCACTGTAGTACTCTGATGAACCCCACACCCCTCACAGTAACACTCTGATAAACCCCAGCCCCCTCACTGTAATACTCTGATAAACCCCACACCCCTCACTGTAATACTCTGATGAACCCCTCACCCCTCACTGTAACACCCTGATGAAACTCACACCCCTCAATGTAACACTCTGATATACACCACACCCCTCACTGTAATACTCTGATGAACCCCACACCCCTCACAGTAACACTCTGATGTACCCCACACCCCTCACTATAATACTCTGATAAACCCCATGCCCCTCACAGTAATACTCTGATATACCCCACACCCCTCACTGTAACACACTGATATACCCCACACCCCTCACTGTAACACTCTGATGTACACCACACCCCTTACTTTAACACACTGATGAACCACACACCCCTCACTGTAACTTTCTGATGTACCCCACACCCCTCACTGTAACACTGTGATGAACCCCACACCCCTCACAGTAACACTCTGATGAACCCCACATCCCTCACTGTAACACTCTGATTAACCTCACATTCCTCACTGTAACACTCTGATGAACCCCACACCCCTCAATGTAATACTCTGATGAACCCCACACCCCTCACTGTAACACGCTGATGAACCACACACCCCTCACTGTTACACTCTGAAGAACCTCACACCCCTCACTGCTGCACTCTGATGAACCCCACAGCCCTCACTGTAACACACTGATGAACCCCACACCCCTCACTGTAACACTCTGATGAACCCCACACCCCTCACTGTAACACTCTGATGAACCCCTCACCCCTCACGTTAACACACTGATATACCCCACACCCCTCACTGTAACACACTGATATACCGCACACCCCTCACGTTAACACACTGATATAACCCACACCCCTCACTGTAACACTCTGATATACCCCACACCCCTCACTGTAACACACTGAAAAACCCCACACCCCTCACTGTAACACTCTGATATACCCCACACCCCTCACTGTAACACTCTGATGAACACCACAACCCTCACTGTAATATTCTGATGAACCCCACACCCCTCACTGTAATACTCTGATGAACCCCACACCCCTCACTGTAATGCTCTGATATACCCCACACTCCTCACTGTAATACTCTGATGAACCCCACACCCCTCACTGTAATACACTGATAAACCCCACACCACTCACTGTAACACTCTGATGTACCCCACACCCATCATTGTAACACTCTGATATACACCACACCCCTCACTGTCACATGTTGATGAACCCCACACCCCTCACTGTAATACTCTGATGAACCCCACACCCCTCACTGTAACACACTGATGAACCCCACACAACTTACTGTAACACTCTGATGAACCCCACACCCCTCACTGAAACACTCTGATGAACCCCACACCCCTCACTGTAACACTCTGATGAACCCCACACCACTCACTGTAATACTCTGATGAACCCCACACCCCTCACTGTAACACTCTGATAAACCCCACCCCCTCACTGTAATACTCTGATAAACCCCACACCCCTCACTGTAATACTCTGATGAACCCCACACCCCTCACTGTAATACTCTGATGAACCCCACACCCCTCACTGTAACACTCTGCTGAACCCCACAGCCCTCACTGTAACACTCTGATGAGCCCCACACCCCTCACTGTAACACTCTGATGTAACCCACACCCCTCACTGTCACACTCTGATATACCCCACACCCCTCACTGTAAAACTCTGATATACCCCACAACCCTCACTGTAACACTCTGATGAACCCCACACCCCTCACTGTAAAACTCTAATGAACCCCACACCCCTCACTGTAACACTCTGATGTACCCCACACCCCTCACTGTAACACTCTGGTGAACCACACACCCCTCACTGTAACACTCTGATGTACCCCAACACCCCTCATTGTAATACTCTGATATACCCCATACTCCTCACTGTAATACTCTGATGAACCCCACACCCCTCACTGTAATACACTGATAAACCCCACACCCATCACTGCAACACTCTGATAAACTCCACACCCCTCACTGTAACACACTGATGAACCCCACACCCCTCACTGTAATACTCTGATGAACCCCACACCGCTCACTGTAACACTCTGATAAACACCACCCCCTCATTGTAATACTCTGATAAACCCCACACCCCTCACTGTAACACACTGATGAACCCCTTACCCCTCATTGTAACACTCTGATGAACCCCACATATCACTGTAACACTCTGATGTACCCCACACCCCTCACTGTAACACTCTGATGTACCCCACATGCCTCACTGTAACACACTGAATTACCCCACACCCCTCACTGTAAAAATCTGATGTACCCCACAACCCTCACTGTATAACTCTGGTGAACCCCACACCCCTCACTGTAACACTCTGATGAACCCCACACCCCTCACTGTAACACTCTGATGAACCCCACACCCCTCACTGTAACACTCTGATGTACCCCACACCCCTCACAGTAACACACTGATGAACACCACACCCCTCACTGTAATACTCTGATGAAGCCCACAACACTCACTGTATTACTCTGATTAAAACCACACACCTCACTGTAATACTCTGATGAACCCCCACCCCTCACTGTAATACTGTGATGAACCCCACATATCACTGTAACACTCTGATGTACCCCACACCCCTCACTGTAACACTCTGATGTAACCCACATGCCTCACTGTAACACATTGATATACCCCACACCCCTCCCTGTAAAACTCTGATGTACCCCACACCCCTCACTGTAAAACTCTAATGAACACCACACCCCTCACTGTAACACTCTGATGTACCCCACACCCCTCACTGTAACACTCTGGTGATCCCCACACCCCTCACTGTAACACTCTGATGTACCCCACACCCCTCACTGTAATACTCTGATGAACCCCACACCCCTCACTGTAATTATCTGATACACCCCACACTCCTCACTGTAATACTCTGATGACCCCCACACCCCTCACTGTAATACACTGATAAACCCCACACCCCTCACTGCAACACTCTGATAAACCCCACACCCCTCACTGTAACACACTGATGAACCCCACACCCCTCACTGTAACACTCTGATGTACCCCACATGCCTCACTGTAACACAATGATATACCCCACACCCCTCAATGTAAAACTCTGATGTACCCCACAACCCTCACTGTATAACTCTGATGAACCCCACACCCCTCACTGTAACACTCTGATGAACCACACACCCCTCACTGTAACACTGTGATGAATCCCACACCCCTCATTGTAACACTCTGATGAACCCCACATATCACTGTAACACTCTGATGTACCCCACACCCCTCACTGTAACACTCTGATGTACCCCACATGCCTCACTGTAACACAATGATATACCCCACACCCCTCACTGTAAAACTGTGATGTTCCCCACAACCCTCACTGTATAACTCTGATGAACCCCACACCCCTCACTGTAACACTCTGATGAACCCCACACCCATCACTGTAACATTCTGATGAACCCCTCACCCCTCACTGTAACACTCTGATGTACCACACACCTCTCACTGTAACACTCTGATGAACACCACAACCCTCACTGTAACACTCTGATGAACCCCACACCCCTCACTGTAATACTCTGATGAACCCCACACCCCTCACTGTAATGCTCTGATATACCCCACACTCCTCACTGTAATACTCTGATGAACCCCACACCCCTCACTGTAATACACTGATAAACCCCACACCACTCACTGTAACACTCTGATGTACCCCACACCCATCATTGTAACACTCTGATATACACCACACCCCTCACTGTCACATGTTGATGAACCCCACACCCCTCACTGTAATACTCTGATGAACCCCACACCCCTCACTGTAACACACTGATGAACCCCACACAACTTACTGTAACACTCTGATGAACCCCACACCCCTCACTGAAACACTCTGATGAACCCCACACCCCTCACTGTAACACTCTGATGAACCCCACACCCCTCACTGTAATACTCTGATGAACCCCACACCCCTCACTGTAACACTCTGATAAACCCCACCCCCTCACTGTAATACTCTGATAAACCCCACACCCCTCACTGCAACACTCTGATAAACTCCTCACCCCTCACTGTAACACACTGATGAACCCCACACCCCTCACTGTAATGCTCTGATGAACCCCACACCGCTCACTGTAACACTCTGATAAACACCACCCCCCTCATTGTAATACTCTGATAAACCCCACACCCCTCACTGTAACACTCTGATGAACCCCTTACCCCTCATTGTAACACTCTGATGAACCCCACATATCACTGTAACACTCTGATGTACCCCACACCCCTCACTGTAACACTCTGATGTACCCCACATGCCTCACTGTAACACACTGATATACCCCACACCCCTCAATGTAAAACTCTGATGTACCCCACAACCCTCACTGTATAACTCTGATGACCCCCACACCCCTCACTGTAACACTCTGATGATCCCCACACCCCTCACTGTAACACTCTGATGAATCCCACACCCCTCATTGTAACACTCTGATGAACCCCACATATCACTGTAACACTCTGATGTACCCCACACCCCTCACTGTAATACACTGATGAACCCCACACCCATCACTGTAATACACTGATAAACCCCACACCCCTCACTGTAACACTCTGATGTACCCCACACCCATCACTGTAACACTCTGATATACCCCACACCCCTCACTGTGACACTCTGATGAACCCCACACCCCTCACTGTAAAACTCTGATGAACCCCACACCCCTCACTGTAACACACTGATGAACCCGACACCCCTCACTGTAATACTCTGATGAACCCCACACCCCTCACTGTAACACTCTGATAAACCCCACCCCCCTCACTGTAATACTCTGATAAACCCCACACCCCTCACTGTAATACTCTGATGAACCCCTCACCCCTCACTGTAACCCCCTGATGAACCTCACACCCCTCAATGTAACACTCTGATATACCCCACACCACTCACGGTAATACTCTGATGAACCCCACACCCCTCACAGTAACACTCTGATGTACCCCACACCCCTCACTATAATATCCTGATAAACCCCATACCCCTCACAGTAATACTCTGATATACCCCACACCCCTCACTGTAACACTCTGATATACCCCACACCCCTCACTGTAACACTCTGATGTACACCACACCACTTACTTTAACACACTGATGAACCCCACACCCCTCACTGTAACTTTCTGATGTACCCCACACCCCTCACTGTAACACTGTGATGAACCCCACACCCCTCACAGTAACACTCTGATGAACCCCACACCCCTCACTGTAACACTCTGATATACCCCACACCCCTCACTGTAATACTCTGATGAACCCAACACCCCTCACCGTAACACTGTGATGAACCCCACACCCCTCACAGTAACACTCTGATGAACCCCACATCCCTCACTTTAACACTCTGATAAACCCCACACCCCTCACTGTAACGCTCTGATGTACCCCACACCCCTCACTGTAACACTCTGATATACCCCACACCCCTCACTGTAAAACACTGATATACACCACACCCGTCACTGTAAGACTCTGATGAACCCCACACCCCTCAATGTAATACTCTGATGAACCACACACCTCACTGTAATACTCTGATGAACCCCACACCCCTCACTGTAACACTCTGATGAACCCCACACCCCTCACTGTAACACTCTGATATACCCCATACACCTCACAGTAATACTCTGATATACCCCACACCCCTCACAGTAATACTCTGATATACCCCACACCCCTCACTGTAATGCTCTGATATACCCCACACTCTTCACTGTAATACTCTGATGAACCCCACACCCCTCACTGTAATACACTGATAAACCCCACACCCCTCACTGTAACACTCTGATGTACCCCACACCCATCACTGTAACACTCTGATATACCCCACACCCCTCACTGTAACACTCTGATGAACCCCACACCCCTCACTGTAATACTCTGATGAACCCCACACCCCTCACTGAAACACACTGATGAACCCCACACCCCTCACTGTAATACTCTGATGAACCCCACACCCCTCACAGTAACACTCTGATAAACCCCAGCCCCCTCACTGTAATACACTGATAAACCCCACACCCCTCACTGTAATACTCTGATGAACCCCTCACCCCTCACTGTAACACCCTGATGAAACTCACACCCCTCAATGTAACACTCTGATATACACCACACCCCTCACTGTAATACTCTGATGAACCCCACACCCCTCACAGTAACACTCTGATGTACCCCACACCCCTCACTATAATACTCTGATAAACCCCATGCCCCTCACAGTAATACTCTGATATACCCCACACCCCTCACTGTAACACACTGATATACCCCACACCCCTCACTGTAACACTCTGATGTACACCACACCCCTTACTTTAACACACTGATGAACCACACACCCCTCACTGTAACTTTCTGATGTACCCCACACCCCTGACTGTAACACTGTGATGAACCCCACACCCCTCACAGTAACACTCTGATGAACCCCACATCCCTCACTGTAACACTCTGATTAACCTCACATTCCTCACTGTAACACTCTGATGAACCCCACACCCCTCAATGTAATACTCTGATGAACCCCACACCCCTCACTGTAACACGCTGATGAACCACACACCCCTCACTGTTACACTCTGAAGAACCTCACACCCCTCACTGCTGCACTCTGATGAACCCCACAGCCCTCACTGTAACACACTGATGAACCCCACACCCCTCACTGTAACACTCTGATGAACCCCACACCCCTCACTGTAACACTCTGATGAACCCCTCACCCCTCACGTTAACACACTGATATACCCCACACCCCTCACTGTAACACACTGATATACCGCACACCCCTCACGTTAACACACTGATATAACCCACACCCCTCACTGTAACACTCTGATATACCCCACACCCCTCACTGTAACACACTGAAAACCCCACACCCCTCACTGTAACACTCTGATATACCCCACACCCCTCACTGTAACACTCTGATGAACACCACAACCCTCACTGTAATATTCTGATGAACCCCACACCCCTCACTGTAATACTCTGATGAATCCCACAGCACTCACTGTAACACTCTGATAAAGATAAACCCCACACCCCTCACTGTAATACTCTGATATATCCCACACCCCTCACTGTAACACACTGATATACCCCACACCCCTCACTGTAACACTCTGATGTACACCACACCCCTTACTTTAACACACTGATGAACCACACACCCCTCACTGTAACTTTCTGATGTACCCCACACCCCTCACTGTAACACTGTGATGAACCCCACACCCCTCACAGTAACACTCTGATGAACCCCACATCCCTCACTGTAACACTCTGATGAACCTCACATCCCTCACTGTAACACTCTGATGAACCCCACACCCCTCACTGTAATACTCTGATGAACCCCACACCCCTCACTGTAACACGCTGATGAACCACACACCCCTCACTGTTACACTCTGATGAACCTCACACCCCTCACTGCTGCACTCTGATGAACCCCACACCCCTCACTGTAACACACTGATGAACCCCACACCCATCAATGTAACACTCTGATGTACCCCACTCCCCTCACTGTAACACTCTGATGAACCCCACACCCCTCACTGTAACACTCTGATGAACCCCTCACCCCTCACGTTTACACACTGATATACCGCACACCCCTCACTGTAACACACTGATATACCGCACACCCCTCACGTTAACACACTGATATAACTCACACCCCTCACTGTAACACTCTGATATACCCGACACCCCTCACTGTAATACTCTGATGAACCCCACACCCCTCACTTTAATACTCTGATGAACCCCACACCCCTCACTGTAACACTCTGATATACCCCACACCCCTCATTGTAACACTCTGATGTACACAACACCCGTCACTGTAACACTCTGATGAACCCCACACCCCTCACTGTAACACTCTGATATACCCCACACCCCTCACTGTAACACTCTGATATACCGCACACTCCTCACAGTATAACTCTGATGTACCCCACACCCCTCACTGTAACACACTGATGAACCCCACACCCTTCACTGTAAAACTCTGATGTAAACCACACCCCTCACTGTAACACTCTGATGAACCCCACACCCCTCACTGTAATACTCTGATGAACCCCACACCCCACACTGTAATACACTGATGAACCCCACACCCCTCACTGTAAGACTCTGATGAACCCCACACCCCGCACTGTAATACTCTGATGAACCCTACAACCCCCACTGCAATACTCAAATATACCCCACACCCCTCACTGTAATACTCTGATGAACCCCACACCCCTCACTGTAATACACTGATAAACACCACACCCCTCACTGTAACACTCTGATGTACCCCACACCCCTCACTGTAACACTCTGATGTACCCCACACCCCTCACTGTAACACTCTGATACACCCCACACCCCTCACTGTAACACTCTGATGTACCCCACACCCCTCACTGTAACACTCTGATGAACCCCACACCCCTCACTGTAACACTCTGATGAACCCCACACCCCTCACTGTAACACTCTGATATACCCTGCACCCCTCACTGTAACACTCTGATGAACCCCACACCCCTCACTGAAACACTCTGATATACCCCACACCCCTCACTGTAAGACTCTGATGAACCCCACACCCCTCACTGTAACACTTAGATTTTCCCCACACCCCTCACTGTAACACTCTGATGAACACCACATCCCTCACTGTAACACTCTGATATACCCCATACCCCTCACTGTAAAACACTGATATACACCACACCCCTCACTGTAACACTCTGATGAACCCCACACCCCTCACTGTAATACTCTGATGAACCCCACACCCCTCACTTTAATACTATGATGAACCCCACACCCCTCACTGTAACACTCTGATGAACCCCACACCCCTCACTGTAATACTCTCATGAACCCCTCACCCCTCACGTTAACACACTGATATACCCCACACCCCTCACGTTAACACACTGATATAACCCACACCCCTCACTGTAACACTCTGATATACCCCACACCCCTCACAGTAACACTCTGATGAACCCCACACCCCTCACCGCTGTACTCTGATGAACCCCACACCCCTCACAGTAACACGCTGATGAACCACACACCCCTCACTGTTACACTCTGATGAACCTCACACCCCTCACTGCTGCAATCTGATGTACCCCACACCCCTCACTGTAACACTCTCATGTACCCCACACCCCTCACTGTAACATTCTGATGAACCCCTCAACCCTCACGTTAAAACACTGATATACCCCACACCCCCCACTGTAAAACACTGATATACCCCACACCCCTCACGTTAACACACAGATATAACCCACAACCCTCACTGTAACACTCTGATATACCCCACACCCCTCACTGTAACACAGTGATAAACCCCACACCCCTCACTGTAACACTCTGATATACCCCACACCCCTCACTGTAAAACTCTGATGAACACCACAACCCTCACTGTAATATTCTGATGAACCCCACACCCCTCAATGTAATACTCTGATGAACCCCACGCCCCTCACTGTAACACTCTGATAAACCCCACACCCCTCATTGTAACACTCTGATAAACCCCACACCCCTCACTTTAACACTCTGATACACCCCACACCCCTCACTGTAACACACTGATAAACCCCACACTCCTCACTGTAACACTCTGATATACCCCACACCCCTCACTGTAACACTCTGATGAACCCCGCACCCCTCACTGTAATATTCTGATGAACCCCACACCACTCACATTAATACTCTGATGAACCCCACACCCCTCACCGTAACACTCTGAGAAACCCCACACCCCTCACTTTAACGCTCTGATATACCCCACACCCCTCACTGTAACACTCTGATATACCCCACACCCCTCACTGTAAAACACTGATATACACCACACCCCTCACTGTAACACTCTGATGAACCCCACACCCCTCACTGTAATACTCTGATGAACCACACACCTCACTGTAATACTCTGATGAACCCCACACCCCTCACTGTAACACTCTTATGAACCCCACACCCCTCACTGTAACACTCTGATATACCCCATACCCCTCACAGTAATACTCTGATATACCCCACACCCCTCACAGTAATACTCTGATATACCCCACACCCCTCACTGTAATGCTCTGATATACCCCACACTCCTCACTGTAATACACTGATGAACCCCACACCCATCACTGTAATAAACTGATAAACCCCACACCCCTCACTGTAACACTCTGATGTACCCCACACCCATCACTGTAACACTCTGATATACCCCACACCCCTCACTGTGACACTCTGATGAACCCCACACCACTCACTGTAAAACTCTGATGAACCCCACACCCCTCACTGTAACACACTGATGAACCCGACACCCCTCACTGTAATACTCTGATGAACCCCACACCCCTCACTGTAACACTCTGATAAACCCCACCCCCCTCACTGTAATACTCTGATAAACCCCACACCCCTCACTGTAATACTCTGATGAACCCCTCACCCCTCACTGTAACCCCCTGATGAACCTCACACCCCTCAATGTAACACTCTGATATACCCCACACCACTCACGGTAATACTCTGATGAACCCCACACCCCTCACAGTAACACTCTGATGTACCCCACACCCCTCACTATAATATCCTGATAAACCCCATACCCCTCACAGTAATACTCTGATATACCCCACACCCCTCACTGTAACACTCTGATATACCCCACACCCCTCACTGTAACACTCTGATGTACACCACACCACTTACTTTAACACACTGATGAACCCCACACCCCTCACTGTAACTTTCTGATGTACCCCACACCCCTCACTGTAACACTGTGATGAACCCCACACCCCTCACAGTAACACTCTGATGAACCCCACACCCCTCACTGTAACACTCTGATATACCCCACACCCCTCACTTTAACACTCTGATAAACCCCACACCCCTCACTGTAACGCTCTGATGTACCCCACACCCCTCACTGTAACACTCTGATATACCCCACACCCCTCACTGTAAACACTGATATACACCACACCCGTCACTGTAAGACTCTGATGAACCCCACACCCCTCAATGTAATACTCTGATGAACCACACACCTCACTGTAATACTCTGATGAACCCCACACCCCTCACTGTAACACTCTGATGAACCCCACACCCCTCACTGTAACACTCTGATATACCCCATACCCCTCACAGTAATACTCTGATATACCCCACACCCCTCACAGTAATACTCTGATATACCCCACACCCCTCACTGTAATGCTCTGATATACCCCACACTCTTCACTGTAATACTCTGATGAACCCCACACCCCTCACTGTAATACACTGATAAACCCCACACCCCTCACTGTAACACTCTGATGTACCCCACACCCATCACTGTAACACTCTGATATACCCCACACCCCTCACTGTAACACTCTGATGAACCCCACACCCCTCACTGTAATACTCTGATGAACCCCACACCCCTCACTGAAACACACTGATGAACCCCACACCCCTCACTGTAGTACTCTGATGAACCCCACACCCCTCACAGTAACACTCTGATAAACCCCAGCCCCCTCACTGTAATACTCTGATAAACCCCACACCCCTCACTGTAATACTCTGATGAACCCCTCACCCCTCACTGTAACACCCTGATGAAACTCACACCCCTCAATGTAACACTCTGATATACACCACACCCCTCACTGTAATACTCTGATGAACCCCACACCCCTCACAGTAACACTCTGATGTACCCCACACCCCTCACTATAATACTCTGATAAACCCCATGCCCCTCACAGTAATACTCTGATATACCCCACACCCCTCACTGTAACACACTGATATACCCCACACCCCTCACTGTAACACTCTGATGTACACCACACCCCTTACTTTAACACACTGATGAACCACACACCCCTCACTGTAACTTTCTGATGTACCCCACACCCCTCACTGTAACACTGTGATGAACCCCACACCCCTCACAGTAACACTCTGATGAACCCCACATCCCTCACTGTAACACTCTGATTAACCTCACATTCCTCACTGTAACACTCTGATGAACCCCACACCCCTCAATGTAATACTCTGATGAACCCCACACCCCTCACTGTAACACGCTGATGAACCACACACCCCTCACTGTTACACTCTGAAGAACCTCACACCCCTCACTGCTGCACTCTGATGAACCCCACAGCCCTCACTGTAACACACTGATGAACCCCACACCCCTCACTGTAACACTCTGATGAACCCCACACCCCTCACTGTAACACTCTGATGAACCCCTCACCCCTCACGTTAACACACTGATATACCCCACACCCCTCACTGTAACACACTGATATACCGCACACCCCTCACGTTAACACACTGATATAACCCACACCCCTCACTGTAACACTCTGATATACCCCACACCCCTCACTGTAACACACTGAAAAACCCCACACCCCTCACTGTAACACTCTGATATACCCCACACCCCTCACTGTAACACTCTGATGAACACCACAACCCTCACTGTAATATTCTGATGAACCCCACACCCCTCACTGTAATACTCTGATGAATCCCACAGCACTCACTGTAACACTCTGATAAAGATAAACCCCACACCCCTCACTGTAATACTCTGATATATCCCACACCCCTCACTGTAACACACTGATATACCCCACACCCCTCACTGTAACACTCTGATGTACACCACACCCCTTACTTTAACACACTGATGAACCACACACCCCTCACTGTAACTTTCTGATGTACCCCACACCCCTCACTGTAACACTGTGATGAACCCCACACCCCTCACAGTAACACTCTGATGAACCCCACATCCCTCACTGTAACACTCTGATGAACCTCACATCCCTCACTGTAACACTCTGATGAACCCCACACCCCTCACTGTAATACTCTGATGAACCCCACACCCCTCACTGTAACACGCTGATGAACCACACACCCCTCACTGTTACACTCTGATGAACCTCACACCCCTCACTGCTGCACTCTGATGAACCCCACACCCCTCACTGTAACACACTGATGAACCCCACACCCATCAATGTAACACTCTGATGTACCCCACTCCCCTCACTGTAACACTCTGATGAACCCCACACCCCTCACTGTAACACTCTGATGAACCCCTCACCCCTCACGTTTACACACTGATATACCACACACCCCTCACTGTAACACACTGATATACCACACACCCCTCACGTTAACACACTGATATAACTCACACCCCTCACTGTAACACTCTGATATACCCCACACCCCTCACTGTAACACAATGAAAAACCCCACATCACTCACTGTAACACTCTGATATACCCCACACCCCTCACTGTAACACTCTGATGAACACCACAACCCTCACTGTAATATTCTGATGAACCCCACACCCCTCACTGTAATACTCTGATGAATCCCACAGCACTCACTGTAACACTCTGATAAACCCCACACCCCTCACTGTAACACTCTGATATACCCCACACCCCTCACTGTAACACTCTGATATACCCCACACCCCTCACTGTAAAATACTGATATACGCCACACCCCTCACTGTAACACACTGATGAACCCCACACCGCTCACTGTAACACTCTGATAAACCCCACACCCCTCACTGTAACACTCTGATGAACCCCACACCCCTCACTGTAACACTCTGATATACCCGACACCCCTCACTGTAATACTCTGATGAACCGCATACCCCTCACTGTAATACTCTGATGAACCCCACACCCCTCACTGTTACACTCTGATATACCCCACAACCCTCACTGTAACACACTGATGAAACCCACATACCTCACTGTAACACTCTGATATACCCCACACCCCTCATTGTAACACTCTGATGTACACAACACCCGTCACTGCAACACTCTGATGAACCCCACACCCCTCTCTGTAACACTCTGATATACCCCACACCCCTCACTGTAACACTCTGATATACCGCACGCTCCTCACAGTATAACTCTGATGTACCCCACACCCCTCACTGTAACACACTGATGAACCCCACACCCTTCACTGTAAAACTCTGATGTAAACCACACCCCTCACTGTAACACTCTGATGAACCCCACACCCCTCACTGTAATACTCTGATGAACCCCACACCCCACACTGTAATACACTGATGAACCCCACACCCCTCACTGTAAGACTCTGATGAACCCCACACCCCTCACTGCAATACTCTGATGAACCCTACAACCCCCACTGCAATACTCAAATATACCCCACACCCCTCACTGTAATACTCTGATGAACCCCACACCCCTCACTGTAATACACTGATAAACCCCACACCCCTCACTGTAACACTCTGATGTACCCCACACCCCTCACTGTAACACTCTGATACACCCCACACCCCTCACTGTAACACTCTGATGTACCCCACACCCCTCACTGTAACACTCTGATGAACCCCACACCCCTCACTGTAACACTCTGATGAACCCCACACCCCTCACTGTAACACTCTGATATACCCTGCACCCCTCACTGTAACACTCTGATGAACCCCACACCCCTCACTGAAACACTCTGATATACCCCACACCCCTCACTGTAAGACTCTGATGAACCCCACACCCCTCACTGTAACACTTAGATTTTCCCCACACCCCTCACTGTAACACTCTGATGAACACCACATCCCTGACTGTAACACTCTGATATACCCCATACCCCTCACTGTAAAACACTGATATACACCACACCCCTCACTGTAACACTCTGATGAACCCCACACCCCTCACTGTAATACTCTGATGAACCCCACACCCCTCACTTTAATACTATGATGAACCCCACACCCCTCACTGTAACACTCTGATGAACCCCACACCCCTCACTGTAATACTCTCATGAACCCCACACCCCTCACTGTAATACTCTGATATACCCCACACTCCTCACTGTAATACTCTGATGAACCCCACACCCCTCACTGTAATAGACTGATAAATCCCACACCCCTCACTGTAACACAATACAAATAAATACAAATACAAATCGCTTTATTGGCATGATAAGGTACATCTTATGTTGCCAAAGCATCAAAATACATTTATGGTTGGACACATAAACGCGGTTCCATTCATACAGTGTATAAACAGGTATATCCCTGAGTTTATAAATATATTTTCGCCTTATTTATATATACTCTTGTCTTAGTTTACTGGTTGTCCCTCTGTTCATGGCAAGCTGTAACATAGTGTGCCGCCAGTGTTACACAGCTTCTCTCCTCCCCCAGTCGGAATCGGAGTTTTTGGTTGTCAGTCAGATTTCTGAATTCAGGGCATATTTGTGAGAATTTTTGATAGAAATTCTCTCTGATGCCCTGATATTTTCCACAGGCTGTGAGGAAGTGCATCTCTGTCTCAACTACTCCCTGACTGCAGTGAGAGCATATCCTGTCTTCTCTTGGCAGCCTAGTCTGCCTGTGTCTGCCTTTTTCGATCGCTAGGCTATGTTCGCTAAGTCTGTACCTTGTCAAGGTTCTTCTCAGTTTGTTATCCTTTACCATGGTCAGGTAATCAGCTATGTTGTATTGTCTGTTTAGGGCCAAGTAGCAATTGAGTTTGCTTTGGGTTTTTGTTGTTTCTGCCCAATATGACAGATATTTTTCCTTTTGCTTAGCGACGATTGTGTTGGGTCGAATTCTTTGTGTTACCCTGTCACTGTCCTGGGGCTGGTTATTGTTAGTATTGTTATTAGTTACTTTATTGAGTCCCAGGACTAGTTGACTGAGGGTATTCTTCTTTATGGTCAGCTCTTGGCATTTCAGGGCGTCGTAGTGATAGCATTGGGGGTTGCTCATTTGTAGGTGATTCCAAAATTTGGTGGCTCTTTTTTGGATAGTGATTATTAATGGGTATTGGCCTAGTTCCGCCCTGCATGCGTTGTTTACTGTTTTCCTTTGAGTCCGGAGGATACTTTTACAGAATTCCGCATGTAGGATCTCAATTGGGTGTTTGTCCCATTTTGCAAAATCTTGTTGTGTTAGTGGTCCCCAGACCTCACTGCCATAGAGTGCAATTGGTTCAATTACTGATTTGAAAATTTTGAGCCAAATGCTAATTGGGATTTCTATTTGGATTGATTTTTTGATGGCATAGAAAGCCCTTCTTGCTTTCTCTTTCAGTTCATTCACAGCCAGTTTGAAGTTTCCCGTAGAACTGATTTTTAAGCCCAAGTATGTGTAGTGAGTGGTTTGTTCAATTTTGGTTGTTCCTACTGTGAAATTTATTGTGGGTCCATGTTGTTTGGATCTTTGCTGGAACACAAGGACTTTGTTTTTTTGGGGATTTATTGTCAGGGCCCAAGTCTGGCAGTACGACTCCAGCAGGTCCAGGTTCTGCTGTAGACCCTCCTTAGTTGGTGACAGCAGAACCAGGTCGTCGGCATAGAGGAGGAATTTAACCTTGGATTCATATAGGGTGAGGCCGGGTGCTGTAGATTGTTCAAGTAGTTTTGCCAATCCATTAATGTAAATATTAAAGAGTGTCGGTGAGATTGGCGAGCCCTGCGTCACCCCCCGCCCCTGTGGGAAGTATTTTGTTTGTTTGTCTCCAATTTTAACTGCACATTTATTGTTTGTATACATTGATTTAATTACATCATATGTTTTCCCTCCTACCCCGCTTTCGATAAGTTTCAGGAATAAACCGTCATGCCAGATGGAGTCGAAAGCCTTCTGGAAATCTACAAAGCATGCGTAGATTTTGCTTTTGTTATGGTGAACGTGCTTGTCAATTAGGGTCTGTAGGGTGAAGATATGATCGGATGTTCTATAGTTTGGCAGGAATCCAATTTGGCTTTTACTCAAGACATTGTGCTCTTCAAGGAAGTTTATAAGTCTTTTGTTTATGATGCTACAGAATACCTTCCCCAGGTTACTGTTTACACAGATGCCTCGATAGTTGTTTGGGTCGATTTTGTCCCCACTTTTGTATATGGGTGTTATGAGTCCTTTGTTCCAGATGTCAGGGAAATAACCGACACTCAGAACCAAGTTGAAGCGTTTTAGGATAGCCAGTTTCAGTTTGTCGACTGCGTGTTTAATCATCTCGTTTAGTATGCCGTCTGTCCCGCAAGCTTTTCCTGGTCGCAGGTCCTTGAGTTTTTCAAGAAGTTCTTTTTCTGTTATTATGGCGTCTAGCGGGTTTTGGTTATCTTTTATGGCCATTTCAAGCTTTTCAATTTTTTTGCGTATTTGGTGTTGCTCTGGTCCTAGTGTGTTTTTCTGGTATAATTTTTCAAAGTGGTTTACCCATGTGTCCCCATTTTGAATGGACAAATCGTCGTGTTGTTTTTTGTGTAGTGTTTTCAAGTTGTCCCAGAAACAATTCGACTCAATGGATTCCTCCATGGAGCTGAGTGTATTCTTAATAAATTGCTCTTTTTTGGTCCTGAGTGTGTTTCTGTATTGTGTTAGCGTCTGACAATAAGTAAGGCGTAATTCCTCGTTTTCTGGATGTCTGTGTTTTTGGTTTGATAGTTTTCTAAGTTTTTTCCTCATGTTATGGCAATCATGGTCAAACCATTTTTCATAGTTTTTTGTTTTGGGTTTGTTCTTGCGAGCTTTCAAGTTTGCATTTGTTGCCAAATTATCAAAAATATTGTTTAGTTTACTAACTGCCCGGTTTACGCCTTCTTTATTGTGAGTGTATATGTTATCCAGAAAGGTGTCTAAGAGAGCTTGAGTTGATGCATTGCTAATTGTTTTCTGGTATTTTTCCGTGTCGTTTTTGGCCCATCTGTACGATTTTTTGGTGTTGTACAGTTTACTGGGTTGTGTTTCTATGTTGTTTGTTTCTGTCTTTTTGAGAAACATAGTAATTTGACTGTGATCTGACAGTGTTGTTTGTGGTTTGACTGTGAATGCTCTGAAAGAGGATGGGTCCAAGTCTGTAATCATATAGTCTACTGTGCTGCAGCCAAGAGGTGAGCAGTAGGTCGATCTTCCTAGGAGGTCTCCTATGAACCTACCATTGACAATGTACAGACCCAGGTTTCGACAGAGCTGTCGTAGCTGTTTACCGTTGGTATTTGACTGCTTGTCGCAGTTATGCCTGTATGGAAGGGAAGGGATGTCAAAGTGGTTATTCCCGAAAACGTAATTGTTTCCCTGATTATTGGTAAAGTCTGGTTCTTCGCCCGTTCTTGAATTGAGGTCCCCACAGATCAACACGTTCCCCTGGGCCTGGTATTGGATAATTTCCCCCTCCATGTTGGAGAAGGTGTCCTCTTTGTAGTACGGGGAATCGATTGGAGGGATATAAAGTGCGCAAATGTAAACATCTTGGGTGTTTGAGATAATCTCCCTCTCAAGTTTGAGCCACATATGGTTTTCGCCCTTTTTTATAAATTTGATGTAATTCTTAAGTTCTGTTTTAAACCAGATCAGTATGCCTCCGGAGTCTCTGCCTTGGATGTACCCCACACCCCTCACTGTAACACTCTGATATACCCCACACCCCTCACTGTAATACTCTGATGAACCCCACACCCCTCACTGTAATGCTCTGATATACCCCACACTCCTCTCTGTAATACTCTGATGAACCCCACACCCCTCACTGTAATACACTGATAAACCCCACACCACTCACTGTAACACCCTGATGTACCCCACACCCATCATTGTAACACTCTGATATACCCCACACCCCTCACTGTCACATGTTGATGAACCCCACACCCCTCACTGTAATACTCTGATGAACCCCACACCCCTCACTGTAACACTCTGATGAACCCCACACCCCTCACTGTAATACTCTGATGAACCCCACACCCCTCACTGTAAAACTCTGATGAACCCCACACCCCTCACTGTAACACTCTGATGTAACCCACACCCCTCACTGTCACACTCTGATATACCCCACACCCCTCACTGTAAAACTCTGATGTACCCCACACCCCTCACTGTAATACTCTGATGAACCCCACACCCCTCACTGTAACACTCTGATATACCCCACACCCCTCACTGTAACACTCTGATGAACCCCACACCCCTCACTGTAAAACTCTAATGAACCCCACACCCCTCACTGTAACACTCTGATGTACCCCACACCCCTCACTGTAACACTCTGATGTACCCCACACCCCTCACTGTAACACTCTGATATACCCCACACCCCTCACTGTAATACTCCGATGAACCCCACATCCCTCACTGTAACACTCTGATAAACCCCACCCCCTCACTGTAATACACTGATAAACCCCACACCCCTCACTGTAACACTCTGATGAACCCCACACCCCTCACTGTAGCACTCTGATGAACCCCACACCCCTCACTGTAACACTCTGATGTACTCCACACCCCTCACTATAACACTCTGATGTACCCCACATGCCTCACTGTAACACATTGATATACACCACACCCCTCACTGTAAAAATCTGATGTACCCCACACCCCTCACTGTAAAACAGTGATGAAACCCACACCCCTCACTGTAACACTCTGATATACCCCACATCCCTCACTGTAACACTCTGATGAACCCCACACCCCTCACTGTAACACTCTGATAAACCCCACACCCCTCACTGTAACACTCTGATGTACACCACACCACTCACTGTAACACTCTGATGAACCCCACACCCCTCACTGTAACACTCGGATGTACCCCGCACCGCTCACTGTAATACTCTGATATACCCCACACCCCTCACTGTAACACTCTGATGTACCCCACACCCCTCACTGTAAAACTCTGATGAACACCACACCCCTCACTGTAATACTCTGATGAACCCCACAACCCTCACTGTAATACACTGATGAAACCCACACCCCTCACTGTAACACTCTGATGAACCCCACACCCCTCACTGTAACACTCTGATGTACACCACACCCCTCACTGTAACACTCTGATGAGCCCCACACCCCTCACTGTAACACTCTGATGTACCCCGCACCGCTCACTGTAATACTCTGATATACCGCACACCCCTCACTGTAACACTCTGATGTGCCCCACACCCCTCACTGTAACACTCTGATGAACACCACACCCCTCACTGTAATACTCTGATGAACCCCACAACCCTCACTGTAATACTCTGATGAAACCCACAGCCATCACTGTAATACTCTGCTGAACCCCACACCCCTCACTGTAACACTCTGATGATCCCCACACCCCTCACTGTAATATTCTGATGAACCCCACACCCCTCACTGTAATACTCTGATGAACCCCACACCCCTCACTGTAACACTCTGATAAACCCCACACCCCTCACTGTAGCACTCTGATATACCCCACACCCGTCACCGTAACACTCTGATATACCCCACACCCCTCACTGTAAAACACAGATATACACCACACCCCTCACTGTAATACTCTGATGAACCCCACACCCCTCACTGTAATATTCTGATGAACCCCACACCCCTCACTGTAATACTCTGATGAACCCCACACCCCTCACTGTAATGCTCTGATATACCCCACACTCCTCTCTGTAATACTCTGATGAACCCCACACCCCTCACTGTAATACACTGATAAACCCCACACCACTCACTGTAACACTCTGATGTACCCCACACCCATCATTGTAACACTCTGATATACCCCACACCCCTCACTGTCACATGTTGATGAACCCCACACCCCTCACTGTAATACTCTGATGAACCCCACACCCCTCACTGTAACACTCTGATATACCCCACACCCCTCACTGTAACACTCTGATGAACCCCACACCCCTCACTGTAAAACTCTAATGAACCCCACACCCCTCACTGTAACACTCTGATGTACCCCATACCCCTCACTGTAACACTCTGATAAACCCCACCCCCTCACTGTAATACTCTGATAAACCCCACACCCCTCACTGTAATACTCTGATGAACCCCACACCCCTCACTGTAATACTCTGATGAACCCCACACCCCTCACTGTAAATCTCTGCTGAACCCCACACCCCTCACTGTAACACTCTGATGAACCCCACACCCCTCACTGTAACACTCTGATGTAACCCACACCCCTCACTGTCACACTCTGATATACCCCACACCCCTCACTGTAAAACTCTGATGTACCCCACACCCCTCACTGTAATACTCTGATGAACCCCACACCCCTCACTGTAACACTCTGATATACCCCACACCCCTCACTGTAACACTCTGATGAACCCCACACCCCTCACTGTAAAACTCTAATGAACCCCACACCCCTCACTGTAACACTCTGATGATCCCCACACCCCTCACTGTAATATTCTGATGAACCCCACACCCCTCACTGTAATACTCTGATGAACCCCACACCCCTCACTGTAACACTCTGGTGTACCCCATACACCTCACTGTAACACTCTGATGTACCCCATACCCCTCACTGTAACACTCTGATAAACCCCACCCCCTCACTGTAATACTCTGATAAACCCCACACCCCTCACTGTAATACTCTGATGAACCCCACACCCCTCACTGTAATACTCTGATGAACCCCACACCCCTCACTGTAAAACTCTGCTGAACCCCACACCCCTCACTGTAACACTCTGATGAACCCCACACCCCTCACTGTAACACTCTGATGTAACCCACACCCCTCACTGTCACACTCTGATATACCCCACACCCCTCACTGTAAAACTCTGATGTACCCCACACCCCTCACTGTAACACTCTGATGTACCCCACACCCCTCACTGTAACACTCTGATATACCCCACACCCCTCACTGTAATACTCCGATGAACCCCACATCCCTCACTGTAACACTCTGATAAACCCCACCCCCTCACTGTAATACACTGATAAACCCCACACCCCTCACTGTAACACTCTGATGAACCCCACACCCCTCACTGTAACACTCTGATGTAACCCACACCCCTCACTGTCACACTCTGATATACCCCACACCCCTCACTGTAAAACTCTGATGTACCCCACACCCCTCACTGTAATACTCTGATGAACCCCACACCCCTCACTGTAACACTCTGATATACCCCACACCCCTCACTGTAACACTCTGATGAACCCCACACCCCTCACTGTAAAACTCTAATGAACCCCACACCCCTCACTGTAACACTCTGATGTACCCCACACCCCTCACTGTAACACTCTGATGTACCCCACACCCCTCACTGTAACACTCTGATGAACCCCACACCCCTCACTGTAAAACTCTAATGAACCCCACACCCCTCACTGTAACACTCTGATGTACCCCACACCCCTCACTGTAACACTCTGATATACCCCACACCCCTCACTGTAATACTCCGATGAACCCCACATCCCTCACTGTAACACTCTGATAAACCCCACCCCCTCACTGTAATACACTGATAAACCCCACACCCCTCACTGTAACACTCTGATGAACCCCACACCCCTCACTGTAGCACTCTGATGAACCCCACACCCCTCACTGTAACACTCTGATGTACTCCACACCCCTCACTATAACACTCTGATGTACCCCACATGCCTCACTGTAACACATTGATATACACCACACCCCTCACTGTAAAAATCTGATGTACCCCACACCCCTCACTGTAAAACAGTGATGAAACCCACACCCCTCACTGTAACACTCTGATATACCCCACACCCCTCACTGTAACACTCTGATGAACCCTACACCCCTCACTGTAACACTCTGATGAACCCCACACCCCTCACTGTAACACTCTGATGTACACCACACCACTCACTGTAACACTCTGATGAACCCCACACCCCTCACTGTAACACTCGGATGTACCCCGCACCGCTCACTGTAATACTCTGATATACCCCACACCCCTCACTGTAACACTCTGATGTACCCCACACCCCTCACTGTAAAACTCTGATGAACACCACACCCCTCACTGTAATACTCTGATGAACCCCACAACCCTCACTGTAATACACTGATGAAACCCACACCCCTCACTGTAACACTCTGATGAACCCCACATCCCTCACTGTAACACTCTGATGTACACCACACCCCTCACTGTAACACTCTGATGAGCCCCACACCCCTCACTGTAACACTCTGATGTACCCCGCACCGCTCACTGTAATACTCTGATATACCGCACACCCCTCACTGTAACACTCTGATGTGCCCCACACCCCTCACTGTAACACTCTGATGAACACCACACCCCTCACTGTAATACTCTGATGAACCCCACAACCCTCACTGTAATACTCTGATGAAACCCACAGCCATCACTGTAATACTCTGCTGAACCCCACACCCCTCACTGTAACACTCTGATGATCCCCACACCCCTCACTGTAATATTCTGATGAACCCCACACCCCTCACTGTAATACTCTGATGAACCCCACACCCCTCACTGTAACACTCTGATAAACCCCACACCCCTCACTGTAGCACTCTGATATACCCCACACCCGTCACCGTAACACTCTGATATACCCCACACCCCTCACTGTAAAACACAGATATACACCACACCCCTCACTGTAACACTCTGATGAACCCCACACCCCTCACTGTAATATTCTGATGAACCCCACACCCCTCACTGTAATACTCTGATGAACCCCACACCCCTCACTGTAATGCTCTGATATACCCCACACTCCTCTCTGTAATACTCTGATGAACCCCACACCCCTCACTGTAATACACTGATAAACCCCACACGACTCACTGTAACACTCTGATGTACCCCACACCCATCATTGTAACTCTCTGATATACCCCACACCCCTCACTGTCACATGTTGATGAACCCCACACCCCTCACTGTAATACTCTGATGAACCCCACACCCCTCACTGTAACACTCTGATATACCCCACACCCCTCACTGTAACACTCTGATGAACCCCACACCCCTCACTGTAAAACTCTAATGAACCCCACACCCCTCACTGTAACACTCTGATGTACCCCATACCCCTCACTGTAACACTCTGATAAACCCCACCCCCTCACTGTAATACTCTGATAAACCCCACACCCCTCACTGTAATACTCTGATGAACCCCACACCCCTCACTGTAATACTCTGATGAACCCCACACCCCTCACTGTAAATCTCTGCTGAACCCCACACCCCTCACTGTAACACTCTGATGAACCCCACACCCCTCACTGTAACACTCTGATGTAACCCACACCCCTCACTGTCACACTCTGATATACCCCACACCCCTCACTGTAAAACTCTGATGTACCCCACACCCCTCACTGTAATACTCTGATGAACCCCACACCCCTCACTGTAACACTCTGATATACCCCACACCCCTCACTGTAACACTCTGATGAACCCCACACCCCTCACTGTAAAACTCTAATGAACCCCACACCCCTCACTGTAACACTCTGATGTACCCCACACCCCTCACTGTAACACTCCGGTGAACCCCACACCCCTCACTGTAACACTCTGATGTACCCCAACACCCCTCATTGTAATACTCTGATGAACCCCACACCCCTCACTGTAATACTCTGATATACCCCACACTCCTCACTGTAATACTCTGATGAACCCCACACCCTCACTGTAATACACTGATATACCCCACACCCCTCACTGCAACACTCTGATAAACCCCACACCCCTCACTGTAACACACTGATGAACCCCACACCGCTCACTGTAACACTGTGATAAACACCACCCCCTCACTGTAATACACTGATAAACCCCACACCCCTCACTGTTACACTCTGATGAACCCCTTACCCCTCATTGTAACACTCTGATGAACCCCACATATCACTGTAACACTCTGATGTACCCCACACCCCTCACTGTAACACTCTGATGTACCCCACATGCCTCACTGTAACACTCTGATATACCCCACACCCCTCACTGCAAAACTCTGATGTACCCCACAACCCTCACTGTATAACTCTGGTGAACCACACACCCCTCACTGTAACACTCTGATGAACCCCACACCCCTCACTGTAACACTCTGATGAACCCCACACACCTCACTGTAACACTCTGATGTACCCCACACTCCTCACTGTAAAACTCTGATGAACCCCACAACCCTCACTGTAACACTCTGATGTACCCCACACCCCTCACTCTAACACTCTGATATACCCCACACCCCTCACTGTAACACTCTGATGTACCCCACACCCCTCACAGTAACACACTGATGAAACCCACATACCTCACTGTAACACTCTGATATACCCCACACCCCTCATTGTAACACTCTGATGTACACAACACCCGTCACTGTAACACTCTGATGAACCCACACCCCTCACTGTAACACTCTGATATACCCCACACCCCTCACTGTAACACTCTGATATACCGCACACTCCTCACAGTATAACTCTGATGTACCCCACACCCCTCACTGTAACACACTGATGAACCCCACACCCTTCACTGTAAAACTCTGATGTAAACCACACCCCTCACTGTAACACTCTGATGAACCCCACACCCCTCACTGTAATACACTGATGAACCCCACACCCCACACTGTAATACACTGATGAACCCCACACCCCTCACTGTAAGACTCTGATGAACCCCACACCCCTCACTGCAATACTCTGATGAACCCTACAACCCCCACTGCAATACTCAAATATACCCCACACCCCTCACTGTAATACTCTGATGAACCCCACACCCCTCACTGTAATACACTGATAAACCCCACACCCCTCACTGTAACACTCTGATGTACCCCACACCCCTCACTGTAACACTCTGATACACCCCACACCCCTCACTGTAACACTCTGATGTACCCCACACCCCTCACTGTAACACTCTGATGAACCCCACACCCCTCACTGTAACACTCTGATGAACCCCACACCCCTCACTGTAACACTCTGATATACCCTGCACCCCTCACTGTAACACTCTGATGAACCCCACACCCCTCACTGAAACACTCTGATATACCCCACACCCCTCACTGTAAGACTCTGATGAACCCCACACCCCTCACTGTAACACTTAGATTTTCCCCACACCCCTCACTGTAACACTCTGATGAACACCACATCCCTCACTGTAACACTCTGATATACCCCATACCCCTCACTGTAAAACACTGATATACACCACACCCCTCACTGTAACACTCTGATGAACCCCACACCCCTCACTGTAATACTCTGATGAACCCCACACCCCTCACTTTAATACTATGATGAACCCCACACCCCTCACTGTAACACTCTGATGAACCCCACACCCCTCACTGTAATACTCTCATGAACCCCACACCCCTCACTGTAATACTCTGATATACCCCACACTCCTCACTGTAATACTCTGATGAACCCCACACCCCTCACTGTAATAGACTGATAAATCCCACACCCCTCACTGTAACACAATGCAAATAAATACAAATACAAATCGCTTTATTGGCATGATAAGGTACATCTTATGTTGCCAAAGCATCAAAATACATTTATGGTTGGACACATAAACGCGGTTCCATTCATACAGTGTATAAACAGGTATATCCCTGAGTTTATAAATATATTTTCGCCTTATTTATATATACTCTTGTCTTAGTTTACTGGTTGTCCCTCTGTTCATGGCAAGCTGTAACATAGTGTGCCGCCAGTGTTACACAGCTTCTCTCCTCCCCCAGTCGGAATCGGAGTTTTTGGTTGTCAGTCAGATTTCTGAATTCAGGGCATATTTGTGAGAATTTTTGATAGAAATTCTCTCTGATGCCCTGATATTTTCCACAGGCTGTGAGGAAGTGCATCTCTGTCTCAACTGCTCCCTGACTGCAGTCAGAGCATATCCTGTCTTCTCTTGGCAGCCTGGTCTGCCTGTGTCTGCCTTTTTCGATCGCTAGGCTATGTTCGCTAAGTCTGTACCTTGTCAAGGTTCTTCTCAGTTTGTTATCCTTTACCATGGTCAGGTAATCAGCTATGTTGTATTGTCTGTTTAGGGCCAAGTAGCAATTGAGTTTGCTTTGGGTTTTTGTTGTTTCTGCCCAATATGACAGATATTTTTCCTTTTGCTTAGCGACGATTGTGTTGGGTCGAATTCTTTGTGTTACCCTGTCACTGTCCTGGGGCTGGTTATTGTTAGTATTGTTATTAGTTACTTTATTGAGTCCCAGGACTAGTTGACTGAGGGTATTCTTCTTTATGGTCAGCTCTTGGCATTTCAGGGCGTCGTAGTGATAGCATTGGGGGTTGCTCATTTGTAGGTGATTCCAAAATTTGGTGGCTCTTTTTTGGATAGTGATTATTAATGGGTATTGGCCTAGTTCCGCCCTGCATGCGTTGTTTACTGTTTTCCTTTGAGTCCGGAGGATACTTTTACAGAATTCCGCATGTAGGATCTCAATTGGGTTTTTGTCCCATTTTGCAAAATCTTGTTGTGTTAGTGGTCCCCAGACCTCACTGCCATAGAGTGCAATTGGTTCAATTACTGATTTGAAAATTTTGAGCCAAATGCTAATTGGGATTTCTATTTGGATTGATTTTTTGATGGCATAGAAAGCCCTTCTTGCTTTCTCTTTCAGTTCATTCACAGCCAGTTTGAAGTTTCCCGTAGAACTGATTTTTAAGCCCAAGTATGTGTAGTGAGTGGTTTGTTCAATTTTGGTTGTTCCTACTGTGAAATTTATTGTGGGTCCATGTTGTTTGGATCTTTGCTGGAACACAAGGACTTTGGTTTTTTGGGGATTTATTGTCAGGGCCCAAGTCTGGCAGTACGACTCCAGCAGGTCCAGGTTCTGCTGTAGACCCTCCTTAGTTGGTGACAGCAGAACCAGGTCGTCGGCATAGAGGAGGAATTTAACCTTGGATTCATATAGGGTGAGGCCGGGTGCTGTAGATTGTTCAAGTAGATTTGCCAATCCATTAATGTAAATATTAAAGAGTGTCGGTGAGATTGGCGAGCCCTGCGTCACCCCCCGCCCCTGTGGGAAGTATTTTGTTTGTTTGTCTCCAATTTTAACTGCACATTTATTGTTTGTATACATTGATTTAATTACATCATATGTTTTCCCTCCTACCCCGCTTTCGATAAGTTTCAGGAATAAACCGTCATGCCAGATGGAGTCGAAAGCCTTCTGGAAATCTACAAAGCATGCGTAGATTTTGCTTTTGTTATGGTGAACGTGCTTGTCAATTAGGGTCTGTAGGGTGAAGATATGATCGGATGTTCTATAGTTTGGCAGGAATCCAATTTGGCTTTTACTCAAGACATTGTGCTCTTCAAGGAAGTTTATAAGTCTTTTGTTTATGATGCTACAGAATACCTTCCCCAGGTTACTGTTTACACAGATGCCTCGATAGTTGTTTGGGTCGATTTTGTCCCCACTTTTGTATATGGGTGTTATGAGTCCTTTGTTCCAGATGTCAGGGAAATAACCGACACTCAGAACCAAGTTGAAGAGTTTTAGGATAGCCAGTTTCAGTTTGTCGTCTGCGTGTTTAATCATCTCGTTTAGTATGCCGTCTGACCCGCAAGCTTTTCCTGGTCGCAGGTCCTTGACTTTTTCAAGAAGTTCTTTTTCTGTTATTATGGCGTCTAGCGGGTTTTGGTTATCTTTTATGGCCATTTCAAGCTTTTCAAGTTTTTTGCGTATTTGGTGTTGCTCTGGTCCTAGTGTGTTTTTCTGGTATAATTTTTCAAAGTGGTTTACCCATGTGTCCCCATTTTGAATGGACAAATCGTCGTGTTGTTTTTTGTGTAGTGTTTTCAAGTTGTCCCAGAAACAATTCGACTCAATGGATTCCTCCATGGAGCTGAGTGTATTCTTAATAAATTGCTCTTTTTTGGTCCTGAGTGTGTTTCTGTATTGTGTTAGCGTCTGACAATAAGTAAGGCGTAATTCCTCGTTTTCTGGATGTCTGTGTTTTTGGTTTGATAGTTTTCTAAGTTTTTTCCTCATGTTATGGCAATCATGGTCAAACCATTTTTCATAGTTTTTTGTTTTGGGTTTGTTCTTGCGAGCTTTCAAGTTTGCATTTGTTGCCAAATTATCAAAAATATTGTTTAGTTTACTAACTGCCCGGTTTACGCCTTCTTTATTGTGAGTGTATATGTTATCCAGAAAGGTGTCTAAGAGAGCTTGAGTTGATGCATTGCTAATTGTTTTCTGGTATTTTTCCGTGTCGTTTTTGGCCCATCTGTACGATTTTTTGGTGTTGTACAGTTTACTGGGTTGTGTTTCTATGTTGTTTGTTTCTGTCTTTTTGAGAAACATAGTAATTTGACTGTGATCTGACAGTGTTGTTTGTGGTTTGACTGTGAATGCTCTGAAAGAGGATGGGTCCAAGTCTGTAATCATATAGTCTACTGTGCTGCAGCCAAGAGGTGAGCAGTAGGTCGATCTTCCTAGGAGGTCTCCTATGAACCTACCATTGACAATGTACAGACCCAGGTTTCGACAGAGCTGTCGTAGCTGTTTACCGTTGGTATTTGACTGCTTGTCGCAGTTATGCCTGTATGGAAGGGAAGGGATGTCAAAGTGGTTATTCCCGAATACGTAATTGTATTCCCTGATTATTGGTGAAGTCTGGTTCTTCGCCCGTTCTTGAATTGAGGTCCCCACAGATCAACACGTTCCCCTGGGCCTGGTATTGGATAATTTCCCCCTCCATGTTGGAGAAGGTGTCCTCTTTGTAGTACGGGGAATCGATTGGAGGGATATAAAGTGCGCAAATGTAAACATCTTGGGTGTTTGAGATAATCTCCCTCTCAAGTTTGAGCCACATATGGTTTTCGCCCTTTTTTATAAATTTGATGTAATTCTTAAGTTCTGTTTTAAACCAGATCAGTATGCCTCCGGAGTCTCTGCCTTGGATGTACCCCACACCCCTCACTGTAACACTCTGATATACCCCACACCCCTCACTGTAACACTCTGATGAACCACACACCCCTCACTGTAACACTCTGATGAACCCCACACCCCTCACTGTAATACTCTGATGAACCGCACACCCCTCACTGTAACACACTGATGAACCCCACACCCCTCACTGTAATACTCCGATGAACCCCACATCCCTCACTGTAACACTGTGATAAACCCCACCCCCTCACTGTAATACACTGATAAACCCCACACCCCTCACTGTAACACTCTGATGAACCCCACACCCCTCACTGTAGCACTCTGATGAACCCCACACCCCTCACTGTAACACTCTGATGTACTCCACACCCCTCACTATAACACTCTGATGTACCCCACATGCCTCACTGTAACACATTGATATACACCACACCCCTCACTGTAAAAATCTGATGTACCCCACACCCCTCACTGTAAAACAGTGATGAAACCCACACCCCTCACTGTAACACTCTGATATACCCCACACCCCTCACTGTAACACTCTGATGAACCCCACACCCCTCACTGTAACACTCTGATGAACCCCACACCCCTCACTGTAACACTCTGATGTACAACACACCCCTCACTGTAACACTCGGATGTACCCCGCACCGCTCACTGTAATACTCTGATATACCCCACACCCCTCACTGTAACACTCTGATGTACCCCACACCCCTCACTGTAAAACTCTGATGAACACCACACCCCTCACTGTAATACTCTGATGAACCCCACAACCCTCACTGTAATACACTGATGAAACCCACACCCCTCACTGTAACACTCTGATGAACCCCACACCCCTCACTGTAACACTCTGATGTACACCACACCCCTCACTGTAACACTCTGATGAGCCCCACACCCCTCACTGTAACACTCTGATATACCCCGCACCGCTCACTGTAATACTCTGATATACCGCACACCCCTCACTGTAACACTCTGATGTGCCCCACACCCCTCACTGTAACACTCTGATGAACACCACACCCCTCACTGTAATACTCTGATGAACCCCACAACCCTCACTGTAATACTCTGATGAAACCCACAGCCATCACTGTAATACTCTGCTGAACCCCACACCCCTCACTGTAACACTCTGATATACCCCACACCCCTCACTGCAAAACTCTGATGTACCCCACAACCCTCACTGTATAACTCTGGTGAACCACACACCCCTCACTGTAACACTCTGATGAACCCCACACCCCTCACTGTAACGCTCTGATGAACCCCACACACCTCACTGTAACACTCTGATGTACCCCACACTCCTCACTGTAAAACTCTGATGAACCCCACAACCCTCACTGTAACACTCTGATGTACCCCACACCCCTCACTCTAACACTCTGATATACCCCACACCCCTCACTGTAACACTCTGATGTACCCCACACCCCTCACAGTAACACACTGATGAAACCCACATACCTCACTGTAACACTCTGATATACCCCACACCCCTCATTGTAACACTCTGATGTACACAACACCCGTCACTGTAACACTCTGATGAACCCCACACCCCTCACTGTAACACTCTGATATACCCCACACCCCTCACTGTAACACACTGATGAACCCCACACCCTTCACTGTAAAACTCTGATGTAAACCACACCCCTCACTGTAACACTCTGATGAACCCCACACCCCTCACTGTAATACACTGATGAACCCCACACCCCACACTGTAATACACTGATGAACCCCACACCCCTCACTGTAAGACTCTGATGAACCCCACACCCCTCACTGCAATACTCTGATGAACCCTACAACCCCCACTGCAATACTCAAATATACCCCACACCCCTCACTGTAATACTCTGATGAACCCCACACCCCTCACTGTAATACACTGATAAACCCCACACCCCTCACTGTAACACTCTGATGTACCCCACACCCCTCACTGTAACACTCTGATACACCCCACACCCCTCACTGTAACACTCTGATGTACCTCACACCCCTCACTGTAACACTCTGATGAACCCCACACCCCTCACTGTAAAACTCTGATGAACCCCACACCCCTCACTGTAACACTCTGATATACCCTGCACCCCTCACTGTAACACTCTGATGAACCCCACACCCCTCACTGAAACACTCTGATATACCCCACACCCCTCACTTTAAGACTCTGATGAACCCCACACCCCTCACTGTAATACTCTGATGAACCCCACACCCCTCACTTTAATACTATGATGAACCCCACACCCCTCACTGTAACACTCTGATGAACCCCACACCCCTCACTGTAATACTCTCATGAACCCCACACCCCTCACTGTAATACTCTGATATACCCCACACTCCTCACTGTAATACTCTGATGAACCCCACACCCCTCACTGTAATAGACTGATAAATCCCACACCCCTCACTGTAACACTGTGATGAACCCCACACCCCTCACAGTAACACTCTGATGAACCCCACATCCCTCACTGTAACACTCTGATGAACCTCACATCCCTCACTGTAACACTCTGATGAACCCCACACCCCTCACTGTAATACTCTGATGAACCCCACACCCCTCACTGTAACACGCTGATGAACCACACACCCCTCACTGTTACACTCTGATGAACCTCACACCCCTCACTGCTGCACTCTGATGAACCCCACACCCCTCACTGTAACACACTGATGAACCCCACACCCATCAATGTAACACTCTGATGTACCCCACTCCCCTCACTGTAACACTCTGATGAACCCCACACCCCTCACTGTAACACTCTGATGAACCCCTCACCCCTCACGTTTACACACTGATATACCACACACCCCTCACTGTAACACACTGATATACCGCACACCCCTCACGTTAACACACTGATATAACTCACACCCCTCACTGTAACACTCTGATATACCCCACACCCCTCACTGTAACACACTGAAAAACCCCACATCACTCACTGTAACACTCTGATATACCCCACACCCCTCACTGTAACACTCTGATGAACACCACAACCCTCACTGTAATATTCTGATGAACCCCACACCCCTCACTGTAATACTCTGATGAATCCCACAGCACTCACTGTAACACTCTGATAAACCCCACACCCCTCACTGTAACACTCTGATATACCCCACACCCCTCACTGTAACACTCTGATATACCTCACACCCCTCACTGTAAAATACTGATATACGCCACACCCCTCACTGTAACACACTGATGAACCCCACACCGCTCACTGTAACACTCTGATAAACCCCACACCCCTCACTGTAACACTCTGATGAACCCCACACCCCTCACTGTAACACTCTGATATACCCGACACCCCTCACTGTAATACTCTGATGAACCGCACACCCCTCACTGTAATACTCTGATGAACCCCACACCCCTCACTGTTACACTCTGATATACCCCACAACCCTCACTGTAACACACTGATGAAACCCACATACCTCACTGTAACACTCTGATATACCCCACACCCCTCATTGTAACACTCTGATGTACACAACACCCGTCACTGCAACACTCTGATGAACCCCACACCCCTCACTGTAACACTCTGATATACCCCACACCCCTCACTGTAACACTCTGATATACCGCACACTCCTCACAGTATAACTCTGATGTACCCCACACCCCTCACTGTAACACACTGATGAACCGCACACCCTTCACTGTAAAACTCTGATGTAAACCACACCCCTCACTGTAACACTCTGATGAACCCCACACCCCTCACTGTAATACTCTGATGAACCCCACACCCCACACTGTAATACACTGATGAACCCCACACCCCTCACTGTAAGACTCTGATGAACCCCACACCCCTCACTGCAATACTCTGATGAACCCTACAACCCCCACTGCAATACTCAAATATACCCCACACCCCTCACTGTAATACTCTGATGAACCCCACACCCCTCACTGTAATACACTGATAAACCCCACACCCCTCACTGTAACACTCTGATGTACCCCACACCCCTCACTGTAACACTCTGATACACCCCACACCCCTCACTGTAACACTCTGATGTACCCCACACCCCTCACTGTAACACTCTGATGAACCCCACACCCCTCACTGTAACACTCTGATGAACCCCACACCCCTCACTGTAACACTCTGATATACCCTGCACCCCTCACTGTAACACTCTGATGAACCCCACACCCCTCACTGAAACACTCTGATATACCCCACACCCCTCACTGTAAGACTCTGATGAACCCCACACCCCTCACTGTAACACTTAGATTTTCCCCACACCCCTCACTGTAACACTCTGATGAACACCACATCCCTGACTGTAACACTCTGATATACCCCATACCCCTCACTGTAAAACACTGATATACACCACACCCCTCACTGTAACACTCTGATGAACCCCACACCCCTCTCTGTAATACTCTGATGAACCCCACACCCCTCACTTTAATACTATGATGAACCCCACACCCCTCACTGTAACACTCTGATGAACCCCACACCCCTCACTGTAATACTCTCATGAACCCCACACCCCTCACTGTAATACTCTGATATACCCCACACTCCTCACTGTAATACTCTGATGAACCCCACACCCCTCACTGTAATAGACTGATAAATCCCACACCCCTCACTGTAACACAATACAAATAAATACAAATACAAATCGCTTTATTGGCATGATAAGGTACATCTTATGTTGCCAAAGCATCAAAATACATTTATGGTTGGACACATAAACGCGGTTCCATTCATACAGTGTATAAACAGGTATATCCCTGAGTTTATAAATATATTTTCGCCTTATTTATATATACTCTTGTCTTAGTTTACTGGTTGTCCCTCTGTTCATGGCAAGCTGTAACATAGTGTGCCGCCAGTGTTACACAGCTTCTCTCCTCCCCCAGTCGGAATCGGAGTTTTTGGTTGTCAGTCAGATTTCTGAATTCAGGGCATATTTGTGAGAATTTTTGATAGAAATTCTCTCTGATGCCCTGATATTTTCCACAGGCTGTGAGGAAGTGCATCTCTGTCTCAACTACTCCCTGACTGCAGTGAGAGCATATCCTGTCTTCTCTTGGCAGCCTAGTCTGCCTGTGTCTGCCTTTTTCGATCGCTAGGCTATGTTCGCTAAGTCTGTACCTTGTCAAGGTTCTTCTCAGTTTGTTATCCTTTACCATGGTCAGGTAATCAGCTATGTTGTATTGTCTGTTTAGGGCCAAGTAGCAATTGAGTTTGCTTTGGGTTTTTGTTGTTTCTGCCCAATATGACAGATATTTTTCCTTTTGCTTAGCGACGATTGTGTTGGGTCGAATTCTTTGTGTTACCCTGTCACTGTCCTGGGGCTGGTTATTGTTAGTATTGTTATTAGTTACTTTATTGAGTCCCAGGACTAGTTGACTGAGGGTATTCTTCTTTATGGTCAGCTCTTGGCATTTCAGGGCGTCGTAGTGATAGCATTGGGGGTTGCTCATTTGTAGGTGATTCCAAAATTTGGTGGCTCTTTTTTGGATAGTGATTATTAATGGGTATTGGCCTAGTTCCGCCCTGCATGCGTTGTTTACTGTTTTCCTTTGAGTCCGGAGGATACTTTTACAGAATTCCGCATGTAGGATCTCAATTGGGTATTTGTCCCATTTTGCAAAATCTTGTTGTGTTAGTGGTCCCCAGACCTCACTGCCATAGAGTGCAATTGGTTCAATTACTGATTTGAAAATTTTGAGCCAAATGCTAATTGGGATTTCTATTTGGATTGATTTTTTGATGGCATAGAAAGCCCTTCTTGCTTTCTCTTTCAGTTCATTCACAGCCAGTTTGAAGTTTCCCGTAGAACTGATTTTTAAGCCCAAGTATGTGTAGTGAGTGGTTTGTTCAATTTTGGTTGTTCCTACTGTGAAATTTATTGTGGGTCCATGTTGTTTGGATCTTTGCTGGAACACAAGGACTTTGGTTTTTTGGGGATTTATTGTCAGGGCCCAAGTCTGGCAGTACGACTCCAGCAGGTCCAGGTTCTGCTGTAGACCCTCCTTAGTTGGTGACAGCAGAACCAGGTCGTCGGCATAGAGGAGGAATTTAACCTTGGATTCATATAGGGTGAGGCCGGGTGCTGTAGATTGTTCAAGTAGTTTTGCCAATCCATTAATGTAAATATTAAAGAGTGTCGGTGAGATTGGCGAGCCCTGCGTCACCCCCCGCCCCTGTGGGAAGTATTTTGTTTGTTTGTCTCCAATTTTAACTGCACATTTATTGTTTGTATACATTGATTTAATTACATCATATGTTTTCCCTCCTACCCCGCTTTCGATAAGTTTCAGGAATAAACCGTCATGCCAGATGGAGTCGAAAGCCTTCTGGAAATCTACAAAGCATGCGTAGATTTTGCTTTTGTTATGGTGAACGTGCTTGTCAATTAGGGTCTGTAGGGTGAAGATATGATCGGATGTTCTATAGTTTGGCAGGAATCCAATTTGGCTTTTACTCAAGACATTGTGCTCTTCAAGGAAGTTTATAAGTCTTTTGTTTATGATGCTACAGAATACCTTCCCCAGGTTACTGTTTACACAGATGCCTCGATAGTTGTTTGGGTCGATTTTGTCCCCACTTTTGTATATGGGTGTTATGAGTCCTTTGTTCCAGATGTCAGGGAAATAACCGACACTCAGAACCAAGTTGAAGAGTTTTAGGATAGCCAGTTTCAGTTTGTCGTCTGCGTGTTTAATCATCTCGTTTAGTATGCCGTCTGTCCCGCAAGCTTTTCCTGGTCGCAGGTCCTTGACTTTTTCAAGAAGTTCTTTTTCTGTTATTATGGCGTCTAGCGGGTTTTGGTTATCTTTTATGGCCATTTCAAGCTTTTCAAGTTTTTTGCGTATTTGGTGTTGCTCTGGTCCTAGTGTGTTTTTCTGGTATAATTTTTCAAAGTGGTTTACCCATGTGTCCCCATTTTGAATGGACAAATCGTCGTGTTGTTTTTTGTGTAGTGTTTTCAAGTTGTCCCAGAAACAATTCGACTCAATGGATTCCTCCATGGAGCTGAGTGTATTCTTAATAAATTGCTCTTTTTTGGTCCTGAGTGTGTTTCTGTATTGTGTTAGCGTCTGACAATAAGTAAGGCGTAATTCCTCGTTTTCTGGATGTCTGTGTTTTTGGTTTGATAGTTTTCTAAGTTTTTTCCTCATGTTATGGCAATCATGGTCAAACCATTTTTCATAGTTTTTTGTTTTGGGTTTGTTCTTGCGAGCTTTCAAGTTTGCATTTGTTGCCAAATTATCAAAAATATTGTTTAGTTTACTAACTGCCCGGTTTACGCCTTCTTTATTGTGAGTGTATATGTTATCCAGAAAGGTGTCTAAGAGAGCTTGAGTTGATGCATTGCTAATTGTTTTCTGGTATTTTTCCGTGTCGTTTTTGGCCCATCTGTACGATTTTTTGGTGTTGTACAGTTTACTGGGTTGTGTTTCTATGTTGTTTGTTTCTGTCTTTTTGAGAAACATAGTAATTTGACTGTGATCTGACAGTGTTGTTTGTGGTTTGACTGTGAATGCTCTGAAAGAGGATGGGTCCAAGTCTGTAATCATATAGTCTACTGTGCTGCAGCCAAGAGGTGAGCAGTAGGTCGATCTTCCTAGGAGGTCTCCTATGAACCTACCATTGACAATGTACAGACCCAGGTTTCGACAGAGCTGTCGTAGCTGTTTACCGTTGGTATTTGACTGCTTGTCGCAGTTATGCCTGTATGGAAGGGAAGGGATGTCAAAGTGGTTATTCCCGAATACGTAATTGTTTCCCTGATTATTGGTGAAGTCTGGTTCTTCGCCCGTTCTTGAATTGAGGTCCCCACAGATCAACACGTTCCCCTGGGCCTGGTATTGGATAATTTCCCCCTCCATGTTGGAGAAGGTGTCCTCTTTGTAGTACGGGGAATCGATTGGAGGGATATAAAGTGCGCAAATGTAAACATCTTGGGTGTTTGAGATAATCTCCCTCTCAAGTTTGAGCCACATATGGTTTTCGCCCTTTTTTATAAATTTGATGTAATTCTTAAGTTCTGTTTTAAATCAGATCAGTATGCCTCCGGAGTCTCTGCCTTGGATGTACCCCACACCCCTCACTGTAACACTCTGATATACCCCACACCCCTCACTGTAACACTCTGATGAACCACACACCCCTCACTGTAACACTCTGATGAACCCCACACCCCTCACTGTAATACTCTGATGAACCGCACACCCCTCACTGTAACACACTGATGAACCCCACACCCCTCACTGTAATACTCCGATGAACCCCACATCCCTCACTGTAACACTCTGATAAACCCCACCCCCTCACTGTAATACACTGATAAACCCCACACCCCTCACTGTAACACTCTGATGAACCCCACACCCCTCACTGTAGCACTCTGATGAACCCCACACCCCTCACTGTAACACTCTGATGTACTCCACACCCCTCACTATAACACTCTGATGTACCCCACATGCCTCACTGTAACACATTGATATACACCACACCCCTCACTGTAAAAATCTGATGTACCCCACACCCCTCACTGTAAAACAGTGATGAAACCCACACCCCTCACTGTAACACTCTGATATACCCCACACCCCTCACTGTAACACTCTGATGAACCCCACACCCCTCACTGTAACACTCTGATGAACCCCACACCCCTCACTGTAACACTCTGATGTACAACACACCCCTCACTGTAACACTCGGATGTACCCCGCACCGCTCACTGTAATACTCTGATATACCCCACACCCCTCACTGTAACACTCTGATGTACCCCACACCCCTCACTGTAAAACTCTGATGAACACCACACCCCTCACTGTAATACTCTGATGAACCCCACAACCCTCACTGTAATACACTGATGAAACCCACACCCCTCACTGTAACACTCTGATGAACCCCACACCCCTCACTGTAACACTCTGATGTACACCACACCCCTCACTGTAACACTCTGATGAGCCCCACACCCCTCACTGTAACACTCTGATGTACCCCGCACCGCTCACTGTAATACTCTGATATACCGCACACCCCTCACTATAACACTCTGATGTGCCCCACACCCCTCACTGTAACACTCTGATGAACACCACACCCCTCACTGTAATACTCTGATGAACCCCACAACCCTCACTGTAATACTCTGATGAAACCCACAGCCATCACTGTAATACTCTGCTGAACCCCACACCCCTCACTGTAACACTCTGATGACCCCCACACCCCTCACTGTAATATTCTGATGAACCCCACACCCCTCACTGTAATACTCTGATGAACCCCACACCCCTCACTGTAACACTCTGATAAACCCCACACCCCTCACTGTAGCACTCTGATATACCCCACACCCGTCACCGTAACACTCTGATATACCCCACACCCCTCACTGTAAAACACAGATATACACCACACCCCTCACTGTAACACTCTGATGAACCCCACACCCCTCACTGTAATATTCTGATGAACCCCACACCCCTCACTGTAATACTCTGATGAACCCCACACCCCTCACTGTAATGCTCTGATATACCCCACACTCCTCTCTGTAATACTCTGATGAACCCCACACCCCTCACTGTAATACACTGATAAACCCCACACGACTCACTGTAACACTCTGATGTACCCCACACCCATCATTGTAACACTCTGATATACCCCACACCCCTCACTGTCACATGTTGATGAACCCCACACCCCTCACTGTAATACTCTGATGAACCCCACACCCCTCACTGTAACACTCTGATATACCCCACACCCCTCACTGTAACACTCTGATGAACCCCACACCCCTCACTGTAAAACTCTAATGAACCCCACACCCCTCACTGTAACACTCTGATGTACCCCATACCCCTCACTGTAACACTCTGATAAACCCCACCCCCTCACTGTAATACTCTGATAAACCCCACACCCCTCACTGTAATACTCTGATGAACCCCACACCCCTCACTGTAATACTCTGATGAACCCCACACCACTCACTGTAAAACTCTGCTGAAACCCACACCCCTCACTGTAACACTCTGATGAACCCCACAACCCTCACTGTAACACTCTGATGTAACCCACACCCCTCACTGTCACACTCTGATATACCCCACACCCCTCACTGTAAAATTCTGATGTACCCCACACCCCACACTGTAATACTCTGATGAACCCCACACCCCTCACTGTAACACTCTGATATACCCCACACCCCTCACTGTAACACTCTGATGAACCCCACACCCCTCACTGTAAAACTCTAATGAACCCCACACCCCTCACTGTAACACTCTGATGTACCCCACACCCCTCACTGTAACACTCCGGTGAACCCCACACCCCTCACTGTAACACTCTGATGTACCCCAACACCCCTCATTGTAATACTCTGATGAACCCCACACCCCTCACTGTAATACTCTGATATACCCCACACTCCTCACTGTAATACTCTGATGAACCCCACACCCTCACTGTAATACACTGATAAACCCCACACCCCTCACTGCAACACTCTGATAAACCCCACACCCCTCACTGTAACACACTGATGAACCCCACACCGCTCACTGTAACACTGTGATAAACACCACCCCCTCACTGTAATACACTGATAAACCCCACACCCCTCACTGTTACACTCTGATGAACCCCTTACCCCTCATTGTAACACTCTGATGAACCCCACATATCACTGTAACACTCTGATGTACCCCACACCCCTCACTGTAACACTCTGATGTACCCCACATGCCTCACTGTAACACTCTGATATACCCCACACCCCTCACTGTAAAACTCTGATGTACCCCACAACCCTCACTGTATAACTCTGGTGAACCACACACCCCTCACTGTAACACTCTGATGAACCCCACACCCCTCACTGTAACACTCTGATGAACCCCACACACCTCACTGTAACACTCTGATGTACCCCACACCCATCACTGTAAAACTCTGATGAACCCCACAACCCTCACTGTAACACTCTGATGTACCCCACACCCCTCACTCTAACACTCTGATATACCCCACACCCCTCACTGTAACACTCTGATGTACCCCACACCCCTCACAGTAACACTCTGATGAACACCACACCCCTCACTGTAATACTCTGATGAACCCCACAACACTCACTGTAATAATCTGATTAAAACCACACCCCTCACTGTAATACTCTGATGAACCCCCACCCCTCACTTTAATACTGTGATGAACCCCACATATCACTGTAACACTCTGATGTACCCCACACCCCTCACTGTAACACTCTGATGTAACCCACATGCCTCACTGTAACACACTGATATACCCCACACCACTCCCTGTAAAACTCTGATGTACCCCACACCCCTCACTGTAAAACTCTAATGAACCCCACACCCCTCACTGTAACACTCTGATGTACCCCACACCCCTCACTGTAACACTCTGGTGATCCCCACACACCTCACTGTAACACTCTGGTGATCCCCACAACTCTCACTGTAACACTCTGATGTACCCCACACTCCTCACTGTTATACTCTGATGAACCCCACACCCCTCACTGTAATACTCTGATGAACCCCACACCGCTCACTGTAACACTCTGATAAACACCACCCCCTCACTGTAATACTCTGATAAACCCCACACCCCTCACTTTAACACTCTGATGAACCCCTTACCCCTCATTGTAACACTCTGATGAACCCCACGTATCACTGTAACACTCTGATGTACCCCACACCCCTCACAGTAACACTCTGATGTACCCCACATGCCTCACTGTAACACACTGATATACCCCACACCCCTCACTGTAAAACTCTGATGTACCCCACAACCCTCACTGTATAACTCTGGTGAACCCCACACCCCTCACGGTAACACTCTGATGAACCCCACACCCCTCACTGTAATACTCTGATGAACCCCACACACCTCACTGTAACACTCTGTGTACCCCACACCCCTCACTGTAACACTCTGATGAACCCCACAACCCTCACTGTAACACTCTGATGTACCCCACACACCTCACTCTAACACTCTGATGTACCCCACACCCCTCACTGTAACACTCTGATGTACCCCACACCCCTCACAGTAACACTCTGATGAACACCACACCCCTCACTGTAATACTCTGATGAACCCCACAACACTCACTGTAATACTCTGATTAAAACCACACCCCTCACTGTAATACTCTGATGAACCCCCACCCCTCACTGTAATACTGTGATGAACCCCACATATCACTGTAACACTCTGATGTACCCCACACCCCTCACTGTAACACTCTGATGTAACCCACATGCCTCACTGTAACACACTGATATACCCCACACCTCTCCCTGTAAAACTCTGATGTACCCCACACCCCTCACTGTAAAACTCTAATGAACCCCACACCCCTCACTGTAACACTCTGATGTACCCCACACCCCTCACTGTAACACTCTGGTGATCCCCAAACCCCTCACTGTAACACTCTGATGTACCCCACACCCCTCACTGTAATACTCTGATGAACCCCACACCCCTTACTGTAATACTCTGATATACCCCACACTCCTCACTGTAATACTCTGACGAACCCCACACCCCTCACTGTAATACACTGATAAACCCCACACCCCTCACTGCAAAACTCTGATAAACCCCACACCCCTCACTGTAACACACTGATGAACCCCACACCCCTCACTGTAACACTCTGATGTACCCCACATGCCTCACTGTAACACAATGATATACCCCACACCCCTCACTGTAAAACTCTGTTGTACCCCACAACCCTCACTGCATAACTCTGATGAACCCCACACCCCTCACTTTAACACTCTGATGAACCCCACACCCCTCACTGTAACACACTGATGAACCCCACACCCCTCACTGTAATACTCTGATGAACCCCACACCCCTCACTGTAACACTCTGATAAACACCACACTCCTCACTGTAACACTCTGATGAATCCCACACCCCTCATTGTAACACTCTGATGAACCCCACATATCACTGTAACACTCTGATGTACCCCACACCCCTCACTGTAACACACTGATGAACCCCACACCCCTCACTGTAATACTCTGATTAACCCCACATCCCTCACTGTAACACTCTGATAATCCCCACCCCCTCACTGTAATACACTGATAAACCCCACACCCCTCACTGTAACACTCTGATGAAACCCACACCCCTCACTGTAACACTCTGATGAACCCCACACCCCTCACTGTAACACTCTGATGTACTCCACACCCCTCACTGTAACACTCTGATGTACCGCACATGCCTCACTGTAACACACTGATATACCCCACACCCCTCACTGTAAAAATCTGATGTACCCCACACCCCTCACTGTAAAACTCTGATGAAACCCACACCCCTCACTGTAACACTCTGATATACCCCACACCCCTCACTGTAACACTCTGATGAACCCCACACCCCTCACTGTAACACTCTGATGAACCCCACACCCCTCACTGTAACACTCTGATGTACCCCGCACCGCTCACTGTAATACTCTGATATACCCCACACCCCTCACTGTAACACTCTGATGAACACCACAGCCCTCACTGGAATACTCTGATGAACCCCACAACCCTCACTGTAATACTCTGATGAAACCCACACCCCTCACTGTAACACTCTGATGAACCCCACACCCCTCACTGTAACACTCTGATGTACACCACACCCCTCACTGTAACACTCTGATGAACCCCACACCCCTCACTGTAACACTCTGATGTACCCCGCACCGCTCACTGTAATACTCTGATATACCCCACACCCCTCACTGTAACACTCTGATGTACCCCACACCCCTCACTGTAACACTCTGATGAAACCCACAGCCATCACTGTAATACTCTGCTGAACCCCACACCCCTCATTGTAACACTCTGATGAACCCCACACCCCTCACTGTAATATTCTGATGAACCCCACACCCCTCACTGTAATAATCTGATGAACCCCACACCCCTCACTGTAACACTCTGATAAACCCCACACCCCTCACTGTAGCACTCTGATATACTCCACACCCCTCACTGTAACACTCTGATATTCCCCACACCCCTCACTGTAAAACACTGATATACACCAGACCCCTCATTGTAACACTCTGATGAACCCCACACCCCTCACTGTAATACTCTGATGAACCCCACACCCCTCACTGTAATACTCTGATGAACCCCACACCCCTCACTGTAATGCTCTGATATACCCCACACTCCTCACTGTAATACTCTGATGAACCCCACACCCCTCACTGTAATACACTGATAAACCCCACACCACTCACTGTAACACTCTGATGTACCTCACACCCATCCTTGTAACACTCTTATATACACCACACCCCTCACTGTCACATGTTGATGAACCCCACACCCCTCACTGTAATTCTCTGATGAACCCCACACCCCTCACTGTAACACACTGATGAACCCCACACAACTTACTGTAACACTCTGATGAACCCCACACCCCTCACTGAAACACTCTGATGAACCCCACACCCCTCACTGTAACACTCTGATGAACCCCACACCCCTCACTGTAATACTCTGATGAACCCCACACCCCTCACTGTAACACTCTGATAAACCCCACCCCCTCACTGTAATACTCTGATAAACCCCACACCCCTCACTGTAATACTCTGATGAACCCCACACCCCTCACTGTAATACTCTGATGAACCCCACACCCCTCACTGTAACACTCTGCTGATCCCCACACCCCTCACTGTAACACTCTGATGAACCCCACACCCCTCACTGTAACACTCTGATGTAACCCACACCCCTCACTGTCACACTCTGATATACCCCACACCCCTCACTGTAAAACTCTGATGTACCCCACACCCCTCACTGTAATACTCTGATGAACCCCACACCCCTCACTGTAACACTCTGATGTACCCCACACCCCTCACTGTAACACTCTGGTGAACCCCACACCCCTCACTGTAATACACTGATGAACCCCACACCCCTCACTGTAATACACTGATAAACCCCACACCCCTCACTGCAACACTCTGATAAACTCCACACCCCTCACTGTAACACACTGATGAACCCCACACCCCTCACTGTAATACTCTGATGAACCCCACACCGCTCACTGTAACACTCTGATAAACACCACCCCCCTCATTGTAATACTCTGATAAACCCCACACCCCTCACTGTAACACTCTGATGAACCCCTTACCCCTCATTGTAACACTCTGATGAACCCCACATATCACTGTAACACTCTGATGTACCCCACACCCCTCACTGTAACACTCTGATGTACCCCACATGCCTCACTGTAACACACTGATATACCCCACACCCCTCAATGTAAAATTCTGATGTACCCCACAACCCTCACTGTATAACTCTGATGAACCCCACACCCCTCACTGTAACACTCTGATGAACCCCACACCCCTCACTGTAACACTCTGATGAATCCCACACCCCTCATTGTAACACTCTGATGAACCCCACATATCACTGTAACGCTCTGATGTACCCCACACCCCTCACTGTAACACTCTGATGTACCCCACATGCCTCACTGTAACACAATGATATACCCCACACCCCTCACTGTAAAACTGTGATGTTCCCCACAACCCTCACTGTATAACTCTGATGAACCCCACACCCCTCACTGTAACACTCTGATGAACCCCACACCCATCACTGTAACACTCTGATGAACCCCTCACCCCTCACTGTAACACTCTGATGTACCACACACCTCTCACTGTAACACTCTGATGAACACCACAGCCCTCACTGTAACACTCTGATGTAGCCCACACCCCTCACTCTAATACTCTGATATACCCCACACCCCTCACTGTAACACTCTGATGTACCCCACACCCCTCACAGTAACACTCTGATGAACACCACACCCCTCACTGTAATACTCTGATGAACCCCACAACACTCACTGTAATAATCTGATTAAAACCACACCCCTCACTGTAATACTCTGATGAACCCCCACCCCTCACTTTAATACTGTGATGAACCCCACATATCACTGTAACACTCTGATGTACCCCGCACCCCTCACTGTAACACTCTGATGTAACCCACATGCCTCACTGTAACACACTGATATACCCCACACCCCTCCCTGTAAAACTCTGATGTACCCCACACCCCTCACTGTAAAACTCTAATGAACCCCACACCCCTCACTGTAACACTCTGATGTACCCCACACCCCTCACTGTAACACTCTGGTGTTCCCCACACCCCTCACTGTAACACTCTGGTGATCCCCACACCCCTCACTGTAACACTCTGATGTACCCCACTCCCCTCACTGTTATACTCTGATGAACCCCACACCCCTCACTGTAATACTCTGATGAACCCCACACCGCTCACTGTAACACTCTGATAAACACCACCCCCCTCACTGTAATACTCTGATAAACCCCGCACCCCTCACTTTAACACTCTGATGAACCCCTTACCCCTCATTGTAACACTCTGATGAACCCCACATATCACTGTAACACTCTGATGTACCCCACACCCCTCACTGTAACACTCTGATGTACCCCACATGCCTCACTGTAACACACTGATATACCCCACACCCCTCACTGTAAAACTCTGATGTACCCCACAACCCTCACTGTATAACTCTAGTGAACCCCACACCCCTCACGGTAACACTCTGATGAACCCCACACCCCTCACTGTAATACTCTGATGAACCCCACACACCTCACTGTAACACTCTGATATACCCCACACCCCTCACTGCAACACTCTGATGAACCCCACAACCCTCACTGTAACACTCTGATGTACCCCACACCCCTCACTCTAACACTCTGATGTACCCCACACCCCTCACTGTAACACTCTGATGTACCCCACACCCCTCACAGTAACACTCTGATGAACACCACACCCCTCACTGTAATACTCTGATGGACCCCACAACACTCACTGTAATACTCTGATTAAAACCACACCCCTCACTGTAATACTCTGATGAACCCCCACCCCTCACTGTAATACTGTGATGAACCCCACATATCACTGTAACACTCTGATGTACCCCACACCCCTCACTGTAACACTCTGATGTAACCCACATGCCTCACTGTAACACACTGATATACCCCACACCTCTCCCTGTAAAACTCTGATGTACCCCACACCCCTCACTGTAAAACTCTAATGAACCCCACACCCCTCACTGTAACACTCTGATGTACCCCACACCCCTCACTGTAACACTCTGGTGATCCCCACACCCCTCACTTTAACACTCTGATGTACCCCACACCCCTCACTGTAATACTCTGATGAACCCCACACCCCTCACTGTAATACTCTGATATACCCCACACTCCTCACTGTAATACTCTGACGAACCCCACACCCCTCACTGTAATACACTGATAAACCCCACACCCCTCACTGCAACACTCTGATAAACCCCACACCCCTCACTGTAACACACTGATGAACCCCACACCCCTCACTGTAACACTCTGATGTACCCCACATGCCTCACTGTAACACAATGATATACCCCACACCCCTCACTGTAAAACTCTGTTGTACCCCACAACCCTCACTGCATAACTCTGATGAACCCCACACCCCTCACTTTAACACTCTGATGAACCCCACACCCCTCACTGTAACACACTGATGAACCCCACACCCCTCACTGTAATACTCTGATGAACCCCACACCCCTCACTGTAACACTCTGATAAACACCACACCCCTCACTGTAACACTCTGATGAATCCCACACCCCTCATTGTAACACTCTGATGAACCCCACATATCACTGTAACACTCTGATGTACCCCACACCCCTCACTGTAACACACTGATGAACCCCACACCCCTCACTGTAATACTCTGATGAACCCCACATCCCTCACTGTAACACTCTGATAAACCCCACCCCCTCACTGTAATACACTGATAAACCCCACACCCCTCACTGTAACACTCTGATGAAACCCACACCCCTCACTGTAACACTCTGATGTACTCCACACCCCTCACTGTAACACTCTGATGTACCCCACATGCCTCACTGTAACACACTGATATACCCCACACCCCTCACTGTAAAAATCTGATGTACCCCACACCCCTCACTGTAAAACTCTGATGAAACCCACACCCCTCACTGTAACACTCTGATATACCCCACACCCCTCACTGTAACACTCTGATGAACCCCACACCCCTCACTGTAACACTCTGATGAACCCCACACCCCTCACTGTAACACTCTGATGTACACCACACCACTCACTGTAACACTCTGATGAACCCCACACCCCTCACTGTAACACTCTGATGTACCCCACACCGCTCACTGTAATACTCTGAAATACCCCACACCCCTCACTGTAACACTCTGATGTAACCCACACCCCTCACTGTAACACTCTGATGAACACCACACCCCTCACTGGAATACTCTGATGAACCCCACAACCCTCACTGTAATACTCTGATGAAACCCACACCCCTCACTGTAACACTCTGATGAACCCCACACCCCTCACTGTAACACTCTGATGTACACCACACCCCTCACTGTAACACTCTGATGAACCCCACACCCCTCACTGTAACACTCTGATGTACCCCGCACCGCTCACTGTAATACTCTGATATACCCCACACCCCTCACTGTAACACTCTGATGTACCCCACACCCCTCACTGTAACACTCTGATGAAACCCACAGCCATCACTGTAATACTCTGCTGAACCCCACACCCCTCACAGTAACACTCTGATGAACCCCACACCCCTCACTGTAATATTCTGATGAACCCCACACCCCTCACTGTAATAATCTGATGAACCCCACACCCCTCACTGTAACACTCTGATAAACCCCACACCCCTCACTGTAGCACTCTGATATACTCCACACCCCTCACTGTAACACTCTGATATACCCCACACCCCTCACTGTAAAACACTGATATACACCACACCCCTCACTGTAACACTCTGATGAACCCCACACCCCTCACTGTAATACTCTGATGAACCCCACACCCCTCACTGTAATACTCTGATGAACCCCACACCCCTCACTGTAATGCTCTGATATACCCCACACTCCTCACTGTAATACTCTGATGAACCCCACACCCCTCACTGTAATACACTGATAAACCCCACACCACTCACTGTAACACTCTGATGTACCCCACACCCATCATTGTAACACTCTGATATACACCACACCCCTCACTGTCACATGTTGATGAACCCCACACCCCTCACTGTAATTCTCTGATGAACCCCACACCCCTCACTGTAACACACTGATGAACCCCACACAACTTACTGTAACACTCTGATGAACCCCACACCCCTCACTGAAACACTCTGATGAACCCCACACCCCTCACTGTAACACTCTGATGAACCCCACACCCCTCACTGTAATACTCTGATGAACCCCACACCCCTCACTGTAACACTCTGATAAACCCCACCCCCTCACTATAATACTCTGATAAACCCCACACCCCTCACTGTAATACTCTGATGAACCCCACACCCCTCACTGTAATACTCTGATGAACCCCACACCCCTCACTGTAACAATCTGATGAACCCCACACCCCTCACTGTAACACTCTGATGTAACCCACACCCCTCACTGTCACACTCTGATATACCCCACATCCCTCACTGTAAAACTCTGATGTACCCCACACCCCTCACTGTAATACTCTGATGAACCCCACACCCCTCACTGTAACACTCTGATGTACCCCACACCCCTCACTGTAACACTCTGGTGAACCCCACACCCCTCCCTGTAATACTCTGATGAACCCCACACCCCTCACTGTAATACACTGATAAACCCCACACCCCTCACTGCAACACTCTGATAAACTCCACACCCCTCACTGTAACACACTGATGAACCCCACACCCCTCACTGTAATACTCTGATGAACCCCACACCGCTCACTGTAACACTCTGATAAACACCACCCCCCTCATTGTAATACTCTGATAAACCCCACACCCCTCACTGTAACACTCTGATGAACACCTTACCCCTCATTGTAACACTCTGATGAACCCCACATATCACTGTAACACTCTGATGTACCCCACACCCCTCAATGTAAAACTCTGATGTACCCCACAACCCTCACTGTATAACTCTGATGAACCTCACACCCCTCACTGTAACACTCTGATGAACCCCACACCCCTCACTGTAACACTCTGATGAATCCCACACCCCTTATTGTAACACTCTGATGCACCCCACATATCACTGTAACACTCTGATGTACCCCACACCCCTCACTGTAACACTCTGATGTACCCCACATGCCTCACTGTAACACAATGATATACCCCACAGCCCTCACTGTAAAACTGTGATGTTCCCCACAACCCTCACTGTATAACTCTGATGAACCCCACACCCCTCACTTTAACACTCTGATGAACCCCACACCCATCACTGTAACACTCTGATGAACCCCTCACCCCTCACTGTAACACTCTGATGTACCACACACCTCTCACTGTAACACTCTGATGAACACCACGACCCTCACTGTAACACTCTGATGTAGCCCACACCCCTCACTCTAATACTCTGATATACCCCACACCCCTCACTGTAACACTCTGATGTACCCCACACCCCTCACAGTAACACTCTGATGAACACCACACCCCTCACTGTAATACTCTGATGAACCCCACAACCCTCACTGTAACACTCTGATGAACCCCACACCCCTCACTGTAACACTCTGATGAACCCCACACCCCTCACTGTAACACTCTGATGTACTCCACACCCCTCACTGTAACACTCTGATGTACCCCACATGCCTCACTGTAACACACTGATATACCCCACACCCCTCACTGTAAAAATCTGATGTACCCCACACCCCTCACTGTAACACTCTGATATACCCCACACCCCTCACTGTAACACTCTGATGAACCCCACACCCCTCACTGTAACACTCTGATGAACCCCACACCCCTCACTGTAACACTCTGATGTACCCCGCACCGCTCACTTTAATACTCTGATATACCCCACACCCCTCACTGTAACACTCTGATGTACCCCACACCCCTCACTGTAACACTCTGATGAACACCACCCCCCTCACTGGAATACTCTGATGAACCCCACAACCCTCACTGTAATACTCTAATGTAACCCACACCCCTCACTGTAACACTCTGATGAACCCCCCACCCCTCACTGTAACACTCTGATGTACACCACACCCCTCACTGTAACACTCTGATGAACCCCACACCCCTCACTGTAACACTCTGATGTACCCCGCACCGCTCACTGTAATACTCTGATATAACCCACACCCCTCACTGTAACACTCTGATGTACCCCACACCCCTCACTGTAACACTCTGATGAAACCCACAGCTATCACTGTAATACTCTGCTGAACCCCACACCCCTCACTGTAACACTCTGATGAACCCCACACCCCTCACTGTAATATTCTGATGAACCCCACACCCCTCACTGTAATAATCTGATGTACCCCACACCCCTCACTGTAACACTCTGATGTAACCCACATGCCTCACTGTAACACACTGATATACCCCACACCTCTCCCTGTAAAACTCTGATGTACCCCACACCCCTCACTGTAAAACTCTAATGAACCCCACACCCCTCACTGTAACACTCTGATGTACCCCACACCCCTCACTGTAACACTCTGGTGATCCCCACACCCCTCACTGTAACACTCTGATGTACCCCACACCCCTCACTGTAATACTCTGATGAACCCCACACCCCTCACTGTAATACTCTGATATACCCCACACTCCTCACTGTAATACTCTGACGAACCCCACACCCCTCACTGTAATACACTGATAAACCCCACACCCCTCACTGCAACACTCTGATAAACCCCACACCCCTCACTGTAACACACTGATGAACCCCACACCCCTCACTGTAACACTCTGATGTACCCCACATGCCTCACTGTAACACAATGATATACCCCACACCCCTCACTGTAAAACTCTGTTGTACCCCACAACCCTCACTGCATAACTCTGATGAACCCCACACCCCTCACTTTAACACTCTGATGAACCCCACACCCCTCACTGTAACACACTGATGAACCCCACACCCCTCACTGTAATACTCTGATGAACCCCACACCCCTCACTGTAACACTCTGATAAACACCACACCCCTCACTGTAACACTCTGATGAATCCCACACCCCTCATTGTAACACTCTGATGAACCCCACATATCACTGTAACACTCTGATGTACCCCACACCCCTCACTGTAACACACTGATGAACCCCACACCCCTCACTGTAATACTCTGATGAACCCCACATCCCTCACTGTAACACTCTGATAAACCCCACCCCCTCACTGTAATACACTGATAAACCCCACACCCCTCACTGTAACACTCTGATGAAACCCACACCCCTCACTGTAACACTCTGATGTACTCCACACCCCTCACTGTAACACTCTGATGTACCCCACATGCCTCACTGTAACACACTGATATACCCCACACCCCTCACTGTAAAAATCTGATGTACCCCACACCCCTCACTGTAAAACTCTGATGAAACCCACACCCCTCACTGTAACACTCTGATATACCCCACACCCCTCACTGTAACACTCTGATGAACCCCACACCCCTCACTGTAACACTCTGATGAACCCCACACCCCTCACTGTAACACTCTGATGTACACCACACCACTCACTGTAACACTCTGATGAACCCCACACCCCTCACTGTAACACTCTGATGTACCCCACACCGCTCACTGTAATACTCTGAAATACCCCACACCCCTCACTGTAACACTCTGATGTACCCCACACCCCTCACTGTAACACTCTGATGAACACCACACCCCTCACTGGAATACTCTGATGAACCCCACAACCCTCACTGTAATACTCTGATGAAACCCACACCCCTCACTGTAACACTCTGATGAACCCCACACCCCTCACTGTAACACTCTGATGTACACCACACCCCTCACTGTAACACTCTGATGAACCCCACACCCCTCACTGTAACACTCTGATGTACCCCGCACCGCTCACTGTAATACTCTGATATACCCCACACCCCTCACTGTAACACTCTGATGTACCCCACACCCCTCACTGTAACACTCTGATGAAACCCACAGCCATCACTGTAATACTCTGCTGAACCCCACACCCCTCACTGTAACACTCTGATGAACCCCACACCCCTCACTGTAATATTCTGATGAACCCCACACCCCTCACTGTAATAATCTGATGAACCCCACACCCATCACTGTAACACTCTGATAAACCCCACACCCCTCACTGTAGCACTCTGATATACTCCACACCCCTCACTGTAACACTCTGATATACCCCACACCCCTCACTGTAAAACACTGATATACACCACACCCCTCACTGTAACACTCTGATGAACCCCACACCCCTCACTGTAATACTCTGATGAACCCCACACCCCTCACTGTAATACTCTGATGAACCCCACACCCCTCACTGTAATGCTCTGATATACCCCACACTCCTCACTGTAATACTCTGATGAACCCCACACCCCTCACTGTAATACACTGATAAACCCCACACCACTCACTGTAACACTCTGATGTACCCCACACCCATCATTGTAACACTCTGATATACACCACACCCCTCACTGTCACATGTTGATGAACCCCACACCCCTCACTGTAATTCTCTGATGAACCCCACACCCCTCACTGTAACACACTGATGAACCCCACACAACTTACTGTAACACTCTGATGAACCCCACACCCCTCACTGAAACACTCTGATGAACCCCACACCCCTCAATGTAACACTCTGATGAACCCCACACCCCTCACTGTAATACTCTGATGAACCCCACACCCCTCACTGTAACACTCTGATAAACCCCACCCCCTCACTATAATACTCTGATAAACCCCACACCCCTCACTGTAATACTCTGATGAACCCCACACCCCTCACTGTAATACTCTGATGAACCCCACAGCCCTCACTGTAACAATCTGATGAACCCCACACCCCTCACTGTAACACTCTGATGTAACCCACACCCCTCACTGTCACACTCTGATATACCCCACATCCCTCACTGTAAAACTCTGATGTACCCCACACCCCTCACTGAAATACTCTGATGAACCCCACACCCCTCACTGTAACACTCTGATGTACCCCACACCCCTCACTGTAACACTCTGGTGAACCCCACACCCCTCACTGTAATACTCTGATGAACCCCACACCCCTCACTGTAATACACTGATAAACCCCACACCCCTCACTGCAACACTCTGATAAACTCCACACCCCTCACTGTAACACACTGATGAACCCCACACCCCTCACTGTAATACTCTGATGAACCCCACACCGCTCACTGTAACACTCTGATAAACACCACCCCCCTCATTGTAATACTCTGATAAACCCCACACCCCTCACTGTAACACTCTGATGAACACCTTACCCCTCATTGTAACACTCTGATGAACCCCACATATCACTGTAACACTCTGATGTACCCCACACCCCTCACTGTAACACTCTGATGTACCCCACATGCCTCACTGTAACACACTGATATACCCCACACCCCTCAATGTAAAACTCTGATGTACCCCACAACCCTCACTGTATAACTCTGATGAACCTCACACCCCTCACTGTAACACTCTGATGAACCCCACACCCCTCACTGTAACACTCTGATGAATCCCACACCCCTTATTGTAACACTCTGATGCACCCCACATATCACTGTAACACTCTGATGTACCCCACACCCCTCACTGTAACACTCTGATGTACCCCACATGCCTCACTGTAACACAATGATATACCCCACAGCCCTCACTGTAAAACTGTGATGTTCCCCACAACCCTCACTGTATAACTCTGATGAACCCCACAACCCTCACTTTAACACTCTGATGAACCCCACACCCATCACTGTAACACTCTGATGAACCCCTCACCCCTCACTGTAACACTCTGATGTACCACACACCTCTCACTGTAACACTCTGATGAACACCACAACCCTCACTGTAACACTCTGATGTAGCCCACACCCCTCACTCTAATACTCTGATATACCCCACACCCCTCACTGTAACACTCTGATGTACCCCACACCCCTCACAGTAACACTCTGATGAACACCACACCCCTCACTGTAATACTCTGATGAACCCCACAACCCTCACTGTAACACTCTGATGAACCCCACACCCCTCACTGTAACACTCTGATGAACCCCACACCCCTCACTGTAACACTCTGATGTACTCCACACCCCTCACTGTAACACTCTGATGTACCCCACATGCCTCACTGTAACACACTGATATACCCCACACCCCTCACTGTAAAAATCTGATGTACCCCACACCCCTCACTGTAACACTCTGATATACCCCACACCCCTCACTGTAACACTCTGATGAACCCCACACCCCTCACTGTAACACTCTGATGAACCCCACACCGCTCACTGTAACACTCTGATGTACACCACACCACTCACTGTAACACTCTGATGAACCCCACACCCCTCACTGTAACACTCTGATGTACCCCGCACCGCTCACTTTAATACTCTGATATACCCCACACCCCTCACTGTAACACTCTGATGTACCCCACACCCCTCACTGTAACACTCTGATGAACACCACACCCCTCACTGGAATACTCTGATGAACCCCACAACCCTCACTGTAATACTCTGATGTAACCCACACCCCTCACTGTAACACTCTGATGAACCCCCCACCCCTCACTGTAACACTCTGATGTACACCACACCCCTCACTGTAACACTCTGATGAACCCCACACCCCTCACTGTAACACTCTGATGTACCCCGCACCGCTCACTGTAATACTCTGATATAACCCACACCCCTCACTGTAACACTCTGATGTACCCCACACCCCTCACTGTAACACTCTGATGAAACCCACAGCTATCACTGTAATACTCTGCTGAACCCCACACCCCTCACTGTAACACTCTGATGAACCCCACTCCCCTCACTGTAATATTCTGATGAACCCCACACCCCTCACTGTAATAATCTGATGAACCCCACACCCCTCACTGTAACACTCTGATAAACCCCACACCCCTCACTGTAGCACTCTGATATACTCCACACCCCTCACTGTAACACTCTGATATACCCCACACCCCTCACTGTAAAACACTGATATACACCACACCCCTCACTGTAACACTCTGATGAACCCCACACCCCTCACTGTAATACTCTGATGAACCCCACACCCCTCACTGTAATACTCTGATGAACCCCACACCCCTCACTGTAATGCTCTGATATACCCCACACTCCTCACTGTAATACTCTGATGAACCCCACACCCCTCACTGTAATACACTGATAAACCCCACACCACTCACTGTAACACTCTGATGTACCCCACACCCATCATTGTAACACTCTGATATACACCACACCCCTCACTGTCACATGTTGATGAACCCCACACCCCTCACTGTAATACTCTGATGAACCCCACACCCCTCACTGTAACACACTGATGAACCCCACACAACTTACTGTAACACTCTGATGAACCCCACACCCCTCACTGAAACACTCTGATGAACCCCACACCCCTCACTGTAACACTCTGATGAACCCCACACCACTCACTGTAATACTCTGATGAACCCCACACCCCTCACTGTAACACTCTGATAAACCCCACCCCCTCACTGTAATACTCTGATAAACCCCACACCCCTCACTGTAATACTCTGATGAACCCCACACCCCTCACTGTAATACTCTGATGAACCCCACACCCCTCACTGTAACACTCTGCTGAACCCCACAGCCCTCACTGTAACACTCTGATGAGCCCCACACCCCTCACTGTAACACTCTGATGTAACCCACACCCCTCACTGTCACACTCTGATATACCCCACACCCCTCACTGTAAAACTCTGATGAACCCCACACCCCTCACTGTAAAACTCTAATGAACCCCACACCCCTCACTGTAACACTCTGATGAACCCCACACCCCTCACTGTAACACTCTGGTGAACCACACACCCCTCACTGTAACACTCTGATGTACCCCAACACCCCTCATTGTAATACTCTGATGAACCCCACACCCCTCACTGTAATACTCTGATATACCCCACACTCCTCACTGTAATACTCTGATGAACCCCACACCCCTCACTGTAATACACTGATAAACCCCACACCCATCACTGCAACACTCTGATAAACTCCACACCCCTCACTGTAAAACACTGATGAACCCCACACCCCTCACTGTAATACTCTGATGAACCCCACACCGCTCACTGTAACACTCTGATAAACACCACCCCCTCATTGTAATACTCTGATAAACCCCACACCCCTCACTGTAACACACTGATGAACCCCTTACCCCTCATTGTAACACTCTGATGAACCCCACATATCACTGTAACACTCTGATGTACCCCACACCCCTCACTGTAACACTCTGATGTACCCCACATGCCTCACTGTAACACACTGATATACCCCACACCCCTCACTGTAAAAATCTGATGTACCCCACAACCCTCACTGTATAACTCTGGTGAACCCCACACCCCTCACTGTAACACTCTGATGAACCCCACACCCGTCACTGTAACACTCTGATGTACCCCACACCCCTCACAGTAACACACTGATGAACACCACACCCCTCACTGTAATACTCTGATGAAGCCCACAACACTCACTGTATTACTCTGATTAAAACCACACACCTCACTGTAATACTCTGATGAACCCCCACCCCTCACTGTAATACTGTGATGAACCCCACATATCACTGTAACACTCTGATGTACCCCACACCCCTCACTGTAACACTCTGATGTAACCCACATGCCTCACTGTAACACATTGATATACCCCACACCCCTCCCTGTAAAACTCTGATGTACCCCACACCCCTCACTGTAAAACTCTAATGAACACCACACCCCTCACTGTAACACTCTGATGTACCCCACACCCCTCACTGTAACACTCTGGTGATCCCCACACCCCTCACTGTAACACTCTGATGTACCCCACACCCCTCACTGTAATACTCTGATGAACCCCACACCCCTCACTGTAATTCTCTGATACACCCCACACTCCTCACTGTAATACTCTGATGACCCCCACACCCCTCACTGTAATACACTGATAAACCCCACACCCCTCACTGCAACACTCTGATAAACCCCACACCCCTCACTGTAACACACTGATGAACCCCACACCCCTCACTGTAACACTCTGATGTACCCCACATGCCTCACTGTAACACAATGATATACCCCACACCCCTCAATGTAAAACTCTGATGTACCCCACAACCCTCACTGTATAACTCTGATGAACCCCACACCCCTCACTGTAACACTCTGATGAACCACACACCCCTCACTGTAACACTGTGATGAATCCCACACCCCTCATTGTAAAACTCTGATGAACCCCACATATCACTGTAACACTCTGATGTACCCCACACCCCTCACTGTAACACTCTGATGTACCCCACATGCCTCACTGTAACACAATGATATACCCCACACCCCTCACTGTAAAACTGTGATGTTCCCCACAACCCTCACTGTATAACTCTGATGAACCCCACACCCCTCACTGTAACACTCTGATGAACCCCACACCCATCACTGTAACATTCTGATGAACCCCTCACCCCTCACTGTAACACTCTGATGTACCACACACCTCTCACTGTAACACTCTGATGAACACCACAACCCTCACTGCAACACTCTGATGAACCCCACACCCCTCACTGTAATACTCTGATGAACCCCACACCCCTCACTGTAATGCTCTGATATACCCCACACTCCTCACTGTAATACTCTGATGAACCCCACACCCCTCACTGTAATACACTGATAAACCCCACACCACTCACTGTAACACACTGATGTACCCCACACCCATCATTGTAACACTCTGATATACACCACACCCCTCACTGTCACATGTTGATGAACCCCACACCCTCACTGTAATACTCTGATGAACCCCACACCCCTCACTGTAACACACTGATGAACCCCACACAACTTACTGTAACACTCTGATGAACCCCACACCCCTCACTGAAACACTCTGATGAACCCCACACCCCTCACTGTAACACTCTGATGAACCCCACACCCCTCACTGTAATACTCTGATGAACCCCACACCCCTCACTGTAACACTCTGATAAACCCCACCCCCTCACTGTAATACTCTGATAAACCCCACACCCCTCACTGCAACACTCTGATAAACTCCTCACCCCTCACTGTAACACACTGATGAACCCCACACCCCTCACTGTAATGCTCTGATGAACCCCACACCGCTCACTGTAACACTCTGATAAACACCACCCCCCTCGTTGTAATACTCTGATAAACCCCACACCCCTCACTGTAACACTCTGATGAACCCCACATATCACTGTAACACTCTGATGTACCCCACACCCCTCACTGTAACACTCTGATGTAACCCACATGCCTCACTGTAACACATTGATATACCCCACACCCCTCCCTGTAAAACTCTGATGTACCCCACACCCCTCACTGTAAAACTCTAATGAACACCACACCCCTCACTGTAACACTCTGATGTACCCCACACCCCTCACTGTAACACTCTGGTGATCCCCACACCCCTCACTGTAACACTCTGATGTACCCCACACCCCTCACTGTAATACTCTGATGAACCCCACACCCCTCACTGTAATTCTCTGATACACCCCACACTCCTCACTGTAATACTCTGATGACCCCCACACCCCTCACTGTAATACACTGATAAACCCCACACCCCTCACTGCAACATTCTGATAAACCCCACACCCCTCACTGTAACACACTGATGAACCCCACACCCCTCACTGTAACACTCTGATGTACCCCACATGCCTCACTGTAACACAATGATATACCCCACACCCCTCAATGTAAAACTCTGATGTACCCCACAACCCTCACTGTATAACTCTGATGAACCCCACACCCCTCACTGTAACACTCTGATGAACCACACACCCCTCACTGTAACACTGTGATGAATCCCACACCCCTCATTGTAAAACTCTGATGAACCCCACATATCACTGTAACACTCTGATGTACCCCACACCCCTCACTGTAACACTCTGATGTACCCCACATGCCTCACTGTAACACAATGATATACCCCACACCCCTCACTGTAAAACTGTGATGTTCCCCACAACCCTCACTGTATAACTCTGATGAACCCCACACCCCTCACTGTAACACTCTGATGAACCCCACACCCATCACTGTAACATTCTGATGAACCCCTCACCCCTCACTGTAACACTCTGATGTACCACACACCTCTCACTGTAACACTCTGATGAACACCACAACCCTCACTGCAACACTCTGATGAACCCCACACCCCTCACTGTAATACTCTGATGAACCCCACACCCCTCACTGTAATGCTCTGATATACCCCACACTCCTCACTGTAATACTCTGATGAACCCCACACCCCTCACTGTAATACACTGATAAACCCCACACCACTCACTGTAACACACTGATGTACCCCACACCCATCATTGTAACACTCTGATATACACCACACCCCTCACTGTCACATGTTGATGAACCCCACACCCTCACTGTAATACTCTGATGAACCCCACACCCCTCACTGTAACACACTGATGAACCCCACACAACTTACTGTAACACTCTGATGAACCCCACACCCCTCACTGAAACACTCTGATGAACCCCACACCCCTCACTGTAACACTCTGATGAACCCCACACCCCTCACTGTAATACTCTGATGAACCCCACACCCCTCACTGTAACACTCTGATAAACCCCACCCCCTCACTGTAATACTCTGATAAACCCCACACCCCTCACTGCAACACTCTGATAAACTCCTCACCCCTCACTGTAACACACTGATGAACCCCACACCCCTCACTGTAATGCTCTGATGAACCCCACACCGCTCACTGTAACACTCTGATAAACACCACCCCCCTCGTTGTAATACTCTGATAAACCCCACACCCCTCACTGTAACACTCTGATGAACCCCTTACCCCTCATTGTAACACTCTGATGAACCCCACATATCACTGTAACACTCTGATGTACCCCACACCCCTCACTGTAACACTCTGATGTACCCCACATGCCTCACTGTAACACACTGATATACCCCACACCCCTCAATGTAAAACTCTGATGTACCCCACAACCCTCACTGTATAACTCTGATGACCCCCACACCCCTCACTGTAACACTCTGATGATCCCCACACCCCTCACTGTAACACTCTGATGAATCCCACACCCCTCATTGTAACACTCTGATGAACCCCACATATCACTGTAACACTCTGATGTACCCCACACCCCTCACTGTAACACTCTGATGTACCCCACATGCCTCACTGTAACACAATGATATACCCCACACCCCTCACTGTAAAACTGTGATGTTCCCCACAACCCTCACTGTATAACTCTGATGAATCCCACACCCCTCACTGTAACACTCTGATGAACCCCACACCCATCACTGTAACACTCTGATGAACCCCTCACCCCTCACTGTAACACTCTGATGTACCACACACCTCTCACTGTAACACTCTGATGAACACCACAACCCTCACTGTAACACTCTGATGTAGCCCACACCCCTCACTCTAATACTCTGATATACCCCACATCCCTCACTGTAACACTCTGATGTACCCCACACCCCTCACAGTAACACTCTGATGAACACCACACTAAGGATGAACCCCTAAAGGTGACTTTAACTTACATATAGATTGGACTAGCCTAATCAGTAAAAATAATGAGGAGGAGGAATTCCTTGAGTGTTTAAGGGATGGTTATCTGGATCAATATGTCGAGGAACCAACTCGGGAACAGGCTATATTGGACTGGGTACTGTGCAATGAGAAGGGACTAATCAGTAATCTTGTTGTACGGGGACCCTTGGGTCAGAGCGATCATAACATGATCGATTTCTCACTCGAAATGGAGAGCGAAGAAATTGACTCAGAGACTAAGGTCCTGAATTTAAACAAGGGGAATTATGATGCCATGAGATGGGAACTGAGTAGGTCTGATTGGACAACGTTCCTGGGAGGACTGGAGGTAGATAAACAATGGCAAACATTTAAAGATAGAATGACAAAATTGCAAAAATTGTTTATACCAATCTGGCATAAAAGGAAATCTAAAAAGGTGACTCAACCGTGGATAACAGGGGAAGTTAGAGACAGCATAAAATCCAAAGATAGGGCGTATAAAATAGCCAAAAAAAGCGCCTGAGCGGAAGATTGGGAACAGTTTAAGATAGAGCAAAGGAGGGCAAAGGGCATGATCAAGAGGGGCAAAATAGCTTACGAAAACAAGCTGGCGGAAAATATAAAAACTAACTCCAAAAGCTTTTATAAATATATCAAAAGGAAAAGACTGGTGAAAACCAAAGTTGGTCCATTGCAGTCAGATACGGGGGAATATATAATGGGAAATAAGGAAATGGCAGATCAACTAAATGCATACTTTGGGTCAGTCTTTACGAAGGAAGACACAAAAAACCTCCCTGGGATATCGGGAAAAATAGGGACATTGGCAAAGGAGGAACTGACGCAAATCAATATCTCTAAGGATATGGTGTTAAGGAAGCTAAAGGGATTGAAGGTGGACAAATCCCCAGGGCCTGATAACATGCATCCTAGGGTACTGAAGGAGGTGGCCCTAGAGATAGCGGATGCACTAAGGATGATTTTTCAGAATTCATTAGACTCGGGAACAGTGCCGATGGATTGGAGGGTAGCTAACGTTACCCCACTATTCAAAAAGGGGGGTAGGGAAAAAGCAGGTAATTACAGACCTGTAAGCCTTACATCAGTTGTGGGCAAAATGCTGGAGTCCATCATTAAGGATGAAATAGCGGAGCACTTAGCAAATGGGGACAGGATAGGACAGAGTCAACATGGATTTACAAAGGGTAAATCGTGCTTGACTAATCTATTGGAATTTTTTGAGGGAGTAACTGGTAGAATAGATGGGGGAGAGCCAGTAGATGTGGTGTACCTGGACTTCCAAAAGGCCTTCGATAAGGTCCCACATAAAAGATTAGCATGGAAAATTGAGGCTCATGGGATAAAGGGGAAAGTTTTGGCGTGGATAGGGAACTGGCTGTCAGATAGAAAACAGAGAGTTGGAATAAACGGCTCATTTTCTGAATGGCAGGCAGTAACAAGTGGGGTACCACAGGGATCTGTCCTGGGCCCCCAGCTGTTCACAATTTACATTAATGACCTGGATCAGGGAGTCGGATGCAGCATTTCCAAATTTGCAGACGACACTAAACTAGGAGGGGGGGTGGGCTCAGAGGAAGAGACCAGGAAGCTCCAGAGCGATTTGGACAGACTGGGCGATTGGGCGGATAAATGGCAGATGCACTATAATGTGGACAAGTGCGAAGTTATCCACCTTGGGTGCAGGAACGGGAGGGCAAATTATTATTTAAATGGCAATAGATTGGGAGAGGGGGAAGTACAGAGAGACCTGGGTGTTCTTGTACACCAGTCACTGAAGGCGAGCATGCAGGTGCAACAGGCGGTCAAGAAGGCAAACGGTATGCTGGCCTTCATAGCAAAAGGGTTAGAATACAGGAACAGGGATACCTTGCTGCAGCTGTACAGGGCACTGGTGAGACCACACCTCGAGTACTGTGTACAGTTTTGGTCGCCTCATCTGAGGAAGGATGTTCTTGCCATGGAGGGGGTGCAGCGGCGATTCACCAGGCTGATACCAGGAATGGCGGGAATGACCTATGAGGAGAGACTATGTAGTTTAGGGATGTACACACTGGAGTTTAGAAGATTGAGAGGGGACCTCATAGAAGTGTATAAAATTCTGACAGGTCTAGACAGACTGGATGCAGAAGGAATGTTTCCCTTGGCGGGTGAGAACAGAACTAGAGGACATAATTTAAGGATAAGGGCTAAACCATTTAGGACAGAGATGAGGGGGAATTTCTTCACTCAGAGAGTGGTGAACCTGTGGAACTCATTGCCACAGAGGGCAGTGTACGCCAGCTCATTAAATATATTTAAGAGGGAATTAGATATATTTCTACGGGCAAAAGGGGTTAAGGGTTACGGAGAGAAGGCGGGGACGGGATACTGAATTAAAGGATCAGCCATGATCTCATCGAATGGCGGAGCAGGCACGAAGGGCCGAATGGCCTACTCCTGCTCCTATCTTCTATGTATCTATGTATCTATGTAACCCTCACTGTAACATTCTGATGAACCCCACACCCCTCACTGTAACACTCTGATGAACCCCACACACCTCACTGTAACACTCTGATGTACTCCACACCCCTCACTGTAACACTCTGATATACCCCACATGCCTCACTGTAACACACTGATATACCCCACACCACTCACTGTAAAAATCTGATGTACCCCACACCCCTCACTGTAAAACTCTGATGAAACACACACCCCTCACTGTAACACTCTGATATACCCCACACCCCTCACTGTAACACTCTGATGAACCCCACACCCCTCACTGTAACACTCTGATGAACCCCACACCCCTCACTGTAACACTCTGATGTACACCACACCACTCACTGTAACACTCTGATGAACCCCACACCCCTCACTGTAACACTCTGATGTACCCCGCACCGCTCACTGTTATAATCTCATATACCCCACACCCCTCACTGTAACACTCTGATGTACCCCACACCCCTCACTGTAACACTCTGATGAACACCACACCCCTCACTGGAATACTCTGATGAACCCCACAACCCTCACTGTAATACTCTGATGAAACCCACACCCCTCACTGTAACACTCTGATGAACCCCACACCCCTCACTGTAACACTCTGATGTACACCACACCACTCACTGTAACACTCTGATGAACCCCACACCCTCACTGTAACACTCTGATGTACCCCGCACCGCTCACTGTAATACTCTGATATACCCCACACCCCTCACTGTAACACTCTGATGTACCCCACACCCCTCACTGTAACACTCTGATGAAACCCACAGCCATCACTGTAATACTCTGCTGAACCCCACACCCCTCACTGTAACACTCTGATGAACCCCACACCCCTCACTGTAATATTCTGATGAACCCCACACCCCTCACTGTAATAATCTGATGAACCCCACACCCCTCACTGTAACACTCTGATAAACCCCACACCCCTCACTGTAGCACTCTGATATACTCCACACCCCTCACTGTAACACTCTGATATACCCCACACCCCTCACTGTAAAACACTGATATACACCACACCCCTCACTGTAACACTCTGATGAACCCCACACCCCTCACTGTAATACTCTGATGAACCGCACACCCCTCACTGTAATACTCTGATGAACCCCACACCCCTCACTGTAATGCTCTGATATACCCCACACTCCTCACTGTAATACTCTGATGAACCCCACACCCCTCACTGTAATACACTGATAAACCCCACACCACTCACTGTAACACTCTGATGTACCCCACACCCATCATTGTAACACTCTGATATACACCACACCCCTCACTGTCACATGTTGATGAACTCCACACCCCTCACTGTAATACTCTGATGAACCCCACACCCCTCACTGTAACACACTGATGAACCCCACACAACTTACTGTAACACTCTGATGAACCCCACACCCCTCACTGAAACACTCTGATGAACCCCACACCCCTCACTGTAACACTCTGATGAACCCCACACCACTCACTGTAATACTCTGATGAACCCCACACCCCTCACTGTAACACACTGATAAACCCCACCCCCTCACTGTAATACGCTGATAAACCCCACACCCCTCACTGTAATACTCTGATGAACCCCACACCCCCCACTGTAATACTCTGATGAACCCCACACCCCTCACTGTAACACTCTGCTGAACCCCACACCCCTCACTGTAACACTCTGATGAACCCCACACCCCTCACTGTAACACTCTGATGTAACCCACACCCCTCACTGTCACACTCTGATATACCCCACACCCCTCACTGTAAAACTCTGATGTACCCCACACCCCTCACTGTAATACTCTGATGAACACCACACCCCTCACTGTAACACTCTGATATACCCCACAACCCTCACTGTAACACTCTGATGAACCCCACACCCCTCACTGTAAAACTCTAATGAACCCCACACCCCTCACTGTAACACTCTGATATACCCCACACCCCTCACTGTAACACTCTGGTGAACCCCGCACCCCTCACTGTAACACTCTGATGTACCCCAACACCCCTCATTGTAATACTCTGATGAACCCCACACCCCTCACTGTAATACTCTGATATACCCCACACTCCTCACTGTAATACTCTGATGAACCCCACACCCCTCACTGTAATACACTGATAAACCCCACACCCCTCACTGCAACACTCTGATAAACTCCACACCCCTCACTGTAACACACTGATGAACCCCACACCCCTCACTGTAATACTCAGATGAACCCCACACCGCTCACTGTAACACTCTGATAAACACCACCCCCCTCATTGTAATACTCTGATAAACCCCACACCCCTCACTGTAACACTCTGATGAACCCCTTACCCCTCATTGTAACACTCTGATGAACCCCACATATCACTGTAACACTCTGATGTACCCCACACCCCTCACTGTAACACTCTGATGTACCCCACATGCCTCACTGTAACACACTGATATACCCCACACCCCTCACTGTAAAACTCTGATGTACCCCACAACCCTCACTGTATAACTCTGGTGAACCCCACACCCCTCACTGTAACACTCTGATGAACCCCACACCCCTCACTGTAACACTCTGATGAACCCCACACCCCTCACTGTAACACTCTGATGTACCCCACACACCTCACTGTAACACTCTGATGAACCCCACAACCCTCACTGTAACACTCTGATGTACCCCACACCCCTCACTCTAATACCCTGATATACCCCACACCCCTCACAGTAACACTCTGATGTACCCCACACCCCTCACAGTAACACTCTGATGAACACCACACCCCTCACTGTAATACTCTGATGAAGCCCACAACACTCACTGTAATACTCTGATTAAAACCACACACCTCACTGTAATACTCTGATGAACCCACACCCCTCACTGTAATACTGTGATGAACCCCACATATCACTGTAACACTCTGATGTACCCCACACCCCTCACTGTAACACTCTGATGTAACCCACATGCCTCACTGTAACACACTGATATACCCCACACCCCTCCCTGTAAAACTCTGATGTACCCCACACCCCTCACTGTAAAACTCTAATGAACACCACACCCCTCACTGTAACACTCTGATGTACCCCACACCCCTCACTGTAACACTCTGGTGATCCCCACACCCCTCACTGTAACACTCTGATGTACCCCACACCCCTCACTGTAATACTCTGATGAACCCCACACCCCTCACTGTAATACTCTGATACACCCCACACTCCTCACTGTAATACTCTGATGACGCCCACACACCTCACTGTAATACACTGATAAACCCCACACCCCTCACTGCAACACTCTGATAAACCCCACACCCCTCACTGTAACACACTGATGAACCCCACACCCCTCACTGTAACACTCTGATGTACCCCACATGCCTCACTGTAACACAATGATATACCCCACACCCCTCAATGTAAAACTCTGATGTACCCCACAACCCTCACTGTATAACTCTGATGAACCCCACACCCCTCACTGCAACACTCTGATGAACCCCACACACCTCACTGTAACACTCTGATGAATCCCACACCCCTCATTGTAACACTCTGATGAACCCCACATATCACTGTAACACTCTGATGTACCCCACACCCCTCACTGTAACACTCTGATGTATCCCACATGCCTCACTTTAACACAATGATATACCCCACACCACTCACTGTAAAACTGTGATGTTCCCCACAACCCTCACTCTTTAACTCTGATGAACCCCACACCCCTCACTGTAACACTCTGATGAACCCCTCACCCCTCACTGTAACACTCTGATGTACCACACACCTCTCACTGTAACACTCTGATGAACACCACAACCCACACTGTAACACTCTGATGAACCCCACACCCCTCACTGTAGTACTCTGATGAACCCCACACCCCTCACTGTAATACTCTGATGAACCCCACACCCCTCACTGTAAAGTTCTGATATACCCCACACTCCTCACTGTAATACTCTGATGAACCCCACACCCCTCACTGTAATACACAGATAAACCCCACACCACTCACTGTAACACTCTGATGTACCCCACACCCATCATTGTAACACTCTGATATACACCACACCCCTCACTGTCACATGTTGATGAACCCCACACCCCTCACTGTAATACTCTGATGAACCCCACACCCCTCACTGTAACACACTGATGAACCCCACACAACTTACTGTAATACTCTGATGAACCCCACACCCCTCACTGAAACACTCTGATGAACCCCACACCCCTCACTGTAACACTCTGATGAACCCCACACCCCTCACTGTAATACTCTGATGAACCCCACACCCCTCACTGTAACACTCTGATAAACCCCACCCCCTCACTGTAATACTCTGATAAACCCCACACCCCTCACTGTAATACTCTGATGAACCCCACACCCCTCACTGTAATACTCTGATGAACCCCACACCCCTCACTGTAACACTCTGCTGAACCCCACACCCCTCACTGTAACACTCTGATGAACCCCACACCCCTCACTGTAACACTCTGATGTAACCCACACCCCTCATTGTCACACTCTGATATACCCCACACCCCTCACTGTAAAACTCTGATGTACCCCACACCCCTCACTGTAATACTCTGATGAACCCCACACCCCTCACTGTAACACTCTGATATACCCCACAACCCTCACTGTAACACTCTGATGATCCCCACACCCCTCACTGTAAAACTCTAATGAACCCCACACCCCACACTGTAACACTCTGATGTACCCCACACCCCTCACTGTAACACTCTGGTGAACCCCACACCCCTCACTGTAACACTCTGATGTACCCCAACACCCCTCATTGTAATACTCTGATGAACCCCACACCCCTCACTGTAATACTCTGATATACCCCACACTCCTCACTGTAATACTCTGATGAACCCCACACCCCTCACTGTAATACACTGATAAACCCCACACCCCTCACCGCAACACTCTGATAAACTCCACACCCCTCACTGTAACACATTGATGAACCCCACACCCCTCACTGTAATACTCTGATGAACCCCACACCGCTCACTGTAACACTCTGATAAACACCACCCCCCTCATTGTAATACTCTGATAAACCCCACACCCCTCACTGTAACACTCTGATGAACCCCTTACCCCTCATTGTAACACTCTGATGAACCCCACATATCACTGTAACACTCTGATGTACCCCACACCCCTCACGGTAACACTCTGATGTACCCCACATGCCTCACTGTAACACACTGATATACCCCACACCCCTCACAGTAAAACTCTGATGTACCCCACAACCCTCACTGTATAACTCTGGTGAACCCCACACCCCTCACTGTAACACTCTGATGAACCCCACACCCCTCACTGTAACACTCTTATGAACCACACACCCCTCACTGTAACACTCTGATGTACCCCACACACCTCACTGTAACACTCTGATGAACCCCACAACCCTCACTGTAACACTCTGATGTACCCCACACCCCTCACTCTAATACCCTGATATACCCCACACCCCTCACTGTAACACTCTGATGTACCCCACACCCCTCACAGTAACACTCTGATGAACATCACACCCCTCACTGTAATACTCTGATGAAGCCCACAACATTCACTGTAATACTCTGATTAAAACCACACACCTCACTGTAATACTCTGATGAACCCCCACCCCTCACTGTAATACTGTGATGAACCCCACATATCACTGTAACACTCTGATGTACCCCACACCCCTCACTGTAACACTCTGATGTAATCCACATGCCTCACTGTAACACACAGATATACCCCACACCCCTCCCTGTAAAACTCTGATGTACCCCACACCCTTCACTGTAAAACTCTAATGAACACCACACCCCTCACTGTAACACTCTGATGTACCCCACACCCCTCACTGTAACACTCTGGTGATCCCCACACCCCTCACTGTAACACTGTGATGTACCCCACACCCCTCACTGTAATACTCTGATGAACCCCACACCCCTCACTGTAATACTCTGATATACCCCACACTCCTCATTGTAATACTCTGATGAACCCCACACCCCTCACTGTAATACACTGATAAACCCCACACCCCTCACTGCAACACTCTGATAAAACCCACACCCCTCACTGTAAAACACTGATGAACCCCACACCCCTCACTGTAACACTCTGATGTACCCCACATGCCTCACTGTAACACAATGATATACCCCACACCCCTCAATGTAAAACTCTGATGCACCCCACAACCCTCACTGTATAACTCTGATGAACCCCACACCCCTCACTGTAACACTCTGATGAACCCCACACCCCTCACTGTAACACTCTGATGAATCCCACACCCCTCATTGTAACACTCTGATGAACCCCACATATCACTGTAACACTCTGATGTACCCCACACCCCTCACTGTAACACTCTGATGTACCCCACATGCCTCACTGTAACACAATGATATACCCCACACCCCTCACTTTAAAACTGTGATGTTCCCCACAACCCTCACTGTATAACTCTGATGAACCCCACACCCCTCACTGTAACACTCTGATGAACCCCACACCCATCACTGTAACACTCTGATGAACCCCTCACCCCTCACTGTAACACTCTGATGAACACCACAACCCTCACTGTAACATTCTGATGAACCCCACAACCCTCACTGTAATACTCTGATGAACCCCACACCCCTCACAGTAACACTCTGATGAACACCACACCCCTCACTGTAATACTCTGATGAACCCCACAACCCTCACTGTAATACTCTGATGAAACCCACACCCCTCACTATGATACTCTGATGAACCCCCACCCCTCACTGTAATACTGTGATGAACCCCACATATCACTGTAACACTCTGATGTACCTCACACCCCTCACTGTAACACTCTGATGTACCCCACATGCCTCACTGTAACACACTGATATACCCCACACCGCTCACTGTAAAACTCTGATGTACCCCACAACCCTCACTGTAAAACTCTGATGAACCCCACACCCCTCACTGTAACACTCTGATATACCCCACACCCTTCACTGTAACACTCTGATGAACCCCACATCCCTCACTGTAACACTCTGATGAACCCCACACCCCTCACTGTTACACTCTGATGTACCCCACACCCCTCACTGTAATTCTCTGATATACCCCACACCCCTCACTGTAACACTCTGATGTACCCCACTCCCCTTACTGTAACTCTCTGATGAACACCACACCCCTCACTGTAATACTCTGATGAACCCCACAACCCTCACTGTAATACTCTGATGAAACCCACACCGCTCACTGTAATACTCTGATGAACACCACACGCCTCACTTTAATACTCTGATGAACACCACACCCCTCACTGTAAAACTCTGATGAACCCCCACCCCTCACTGCAATACTGTGATGAACCCCATACCCCTCACTGTAACACTCTGATAAACCCCACACCCCTCACTGTAACATTCTGATGAACACCACACCCCTCACTGTAACACTCTGATATACCCGACACCTCTCACTGTAACGCTCTGATATACCCCACACCCCTCACTGTAATACTCAGATGAACCCCACACCCCTCACTGTTACACACTGATGAACCCCACATACCTCACTGTAACACTCTGATGTACCCCACACCCCTCATTGTAACACTCTGATGTACCCCACACCCCTCACTTTAACACTCTGATATAACCCACACCCCTCACTGTAACACTCTGATGTACCCCACTCCCCTTACTGTAACACTCTGATGAACCCCCAACCCTCACTGTAACACTGTGATGAACCCCACACCCCTCACTGTAACACTCTGATATACCCCACACCCCTCACTGTAACACTCTGATGAACCCCACAGCCCTCACTGTAACACTCTGATAAACCCCACACCCCTCACTGTAACACTCTGATGAACCCCACACCCCTCACTGTAACACTCTGATATACCCGACACCCCTCACTGTAACGCTCTGATATACCCCACACCCCTCACTGTAATACTCTGATGAACCCCACACCTCTCACTGTTACACACTGATATACCCCACAACCCTCACTGCAACACACTGATGAAATCCACACACCTCACTGTAACACTCTGATGTACCCCACTCCCCTTACTGTAACACTCTGATGAACCCCCAACCCTCACTGTAACACTGTGATGAACCCCACACCCCTCACTGTAACACTCTGATATACCCCACACCCCTCACTGTAACACTCTGATGAACCCCACAGCCCTCACTGTAACACTCTGATAAACCCCACACCCCTCACTGTAACACTCTGATGAACCCCACACCCCTCACTGTAACACTCTGATATACCCGACACCCCTCACTGTAACGCTCTGATATACCCCACACCCCTCACTGTAATACTCTGATGAACCCCACACCTCTCACTGTTACACACTGATATACCCCACAACCCTCACTGCAACACACTGATGAAATCCACACACCTCACTGTAACACTCTGATGTACCCCACACCCCTCATTGTAACACTCTGATGTACCCCACACCTGTCACTCTAACACTCTGATGAACCCCACACCCCTCACTGTAACACCCTGATATACCCCACACCCCTCACTGTAACACTCTGATATACCGCACACCCCTCACAGTATAACTCTGATGTACCCCACACCCCTCACTGTAACACACTGATGAACCCCACACCCTTCACTGTAAAACTCTGATGTAAACCACACCCCTCACTGTAACACTCTAATGAACCCCACACCCCTCACTGTAATACTCTGATGAACCACACACCCCTCACTGTAATACACTGATGAACCCCACACCCCTCACTGTAAGACTCTGATGAACCCCACAACCCTCACTGTAATACTCTGATGAACCCCACAACCCCCACTGCAATACTCAAATATACCCCACACCCCTCACTGTAATACTCTGATGAACCCCACACCCCTCACTGTAATACACTGATAAACCCCACACCCCTCACTGTAACACTCTGATGTACCCCACACCCCTCACTGTAACACTCTGATGTACCCCACACCCCTCACTGTAACACTCTGCTGAACACCACACCTCTCACTGTAATACTCTGCTGAACCCCACAAGTCTCATTGTAATACTCTGATGAAACCACACCCCTCACTGTAATACTCTGATGAACCCCACACCCCTCACTGTTACACTCTGATGAACACCACACCCCTCACAGTAATACTCTGATGAACCCCACACCCCTCACTGTAACACTCTGATGAACCCCACACCCCTCACTGTAACACTCTGATATACCCTGCACCCCTCACTGTAACACTCTGATGAACCCCACACCCCTCACTGAAACACTCTGATATACCCCACACTCCTCACTGTAAGACTCTGATGAACCCCACAGCCCTCACTGTAACACTTAGATTTACCCCACACCCCTCACTGTAACACTCTGATGAACACCACATCCCTCACTGTAACACTCTGATATACCCCATACCCCTCACTGTAAAACACTGATATACACCACACCCCTCACTGTAACACTCTGATGAACCCCACACCCCTCACTGTAATACTCTGATGAACCCCACACCCCTCACTTTAATACTATGATGAACCCCACACCCCTCACTGTAACACTCTGATGAACCCCACACCCCTCACTGTAATACTCTGATGAACCCCACACCCCTTACTGTAATACTCTGATATACCCCACACTCCTCACTGTAATACTCTGATGAACCCCACACCCCTCACTGTAATACACTGATAAATCCCACACCCCTCACTGTAACACACTGATGTACCCCACACCCCTCACTGCAACATTCTGATATACCCCACACCCCTCACTGTAACACTCTGATGAACCACACACCCCTCACTGGAACACTCTGATGAACCCCACACCCCTCACTGTAATACTCTGATGAACCGCACACCCCTCACTGTAACACACTGATGAACCCCACACCCCTCACTGTAATACTCTGATGAACCCCACATCCCTCACTGTAACACTCTGATAAACCCCACCCCCTCACTGTAATACACTGATAAACCCCACACCCCTCACTGTAACACTCTGATGAACCCCACACCCCTCACTGTAACACTCTGATGAACCACACACCCCTCACTGTAACACTCTGATGAACCCCACACCCCTCACTGTAACACTCTGATAAACCGCACACCCCTCACTGTAACACTCTGATGAACCCCACACCCCTCACTGTAACACTCTGATATACCCGACACCCCTCACTGTAACGCTCTGATATACCCCACACCCCTCACTGTAATACTCTGATGAACCTCACACCCCTCACTGTTACACTCTGATATACCCCACAACCCTCACTGTAACACACTGATGAAGCCCACATACCTCACTGTAACACTCTGATGTACCCCACACCCCTCATTCTAACACTCTGATGTACCCCACACCCGTCACTGTAACACTCTGATGAACCCCACACCCCTCACTGTAACACTCTGATATACCCCACACCCCTCACTGTAACACTCTGATATACCGCACACCCCTCACAGTATAACTCTGATGTACCCCACACCCCTCACTGTAACACACTGATGCACCCCACACCCTTCACTGTAAAACACTGATGTAAACCACACCCCTCACTGTAACACTCTGATGAACCCCACACCCCTCATTGTAATACTCTGATGAACACCACACCCCTCACTGTAATACACTGATGAACCCCACACCCCTCACTGTAAGACTCTGATGAACCCCACACCCCTCACTGTAATACTCTGATGAACCCCACAACCCCCACTGCAATACTCAAATATACCCCACACCCCTCACTGTAATACTCTGATGAACCCCACACCCCTCACTGTAATACACTGATAAACCCCACACCCCTCACTGTAACACTCTGATGTACCCCACACCCCTCACTGTAACACTCTGATACACCCCACACCCCTCACTGTAACACTCTGATGTACCCCACACCCCTCACTGTAACACTCTGATGAACCGCACACCCCTCACTGTAACACTCTGATGAACCCCACACCCCTCACTGTAATTCTCTGATATACCCCACACCCCTCACTGTAACACTCTGATGAACCCCACACCCCTCACTGTAACACTCTGATGTAACCCACACCCCTCACGGTCACACTCTGATATACCCCACACCCCTCACTGTAAAACTCTGATGTACCCCACACCCCTCACTGTAATACTCTGATGAACCCCACACCCCTCACTGTAACACTCTGATATACCCCACAACCCTCACTGTAACACTCTGATGATCCCCACACCCCTCACTGTAAAACTCTAATGAACCCCACACCCCACACTGTAACACTCTGATGTACCCCACACCCCTCACTGTAACACTCTGGTGAACCCCACACCCCTCACTGTAACACTCTGATGTACCCCAACACCCCTCATTGTAATACTCTGATGAACCCCACACCCCTCACTGTAATACTCTGATATACCCCACACTCCTCACTGTAATACTCTGATGAACCCCACACCCCTCACTGTAATACACTGATAAACCCCACACCCCTCACTGCAACACTCTGATAAACTCCACACCCCTCACTGTAACACATTGATGAACCCCACACCCCTCACTGTAATACTCTGATGAACCCCACACCGCTCACTGTAACACTCTGATAAACACCACCCCCCTCATTGTAATACTCTGATAAACCCCACACCCCTCACTGTAACACTCTGATGAACCCCTTACCCCTCATTGTAACACTCTGATGAACCCCACATATCACTGTAACACTCTGATGTACCCCACACCCCTCACGGTAACACTCTGATGTACCCCACATGCCTCACTGTAACACACTGATATACCCCACACCCCTCACAGTAAAACTCTGATGTACCCCACAACCCTCACTGTATAACTCTGGTGAACCCCACACCCCTCACTGTAACACTCTGATGAACCCCACACCCCTCACTGTAACACTCTTATGAACCACACACCCCTCACTGTAACACTCTGATGTACCCCACACACCTCACTGTAACACTCTGATGAACCCCACAACCCTCACTGTAACACTCTGATGTACCCCACACCCCTCACTCTAATACCCTGATATACCCCACACCCCTCACTGTAACACTCTGATGTACCCCACACCCCTCACAGTAACACTCTGATGAACACCACACCCCTCACTGTAATACTCTGATGAAGCCCACAACACTCACTGTAATACTCTGATTAAAACCACACACCTCACTGTAATACTCTGATGAACCCCCACCCCTCACTGTAATACTGTGATGAACCCCACATATCACTGTAACACTCTGATGTACCCCACACCCCTCACTGTAACACTCTGATGTAACCCACATGCCTCACTGTAACACACAGATATACCCCACACCCCTCCCTGTAAAACTCTGATGTACCCCACACCCTTCACTGTAAAACTCTAATGAACACCACACCCCTCACTGTAACACTCTGATGTACCCCACACCCCTCACTGTAACACTCTGGTGATCCCCACACCCCTCACTGTAACACTGTGATGTACCCCACACCCCTCACTGTAATACTCTGATGAACCCCACATCCCTCACTGTAATACTCTGATATACCCCACACTCCTCATTGTAATACTCTGATGAACCCCACACCCCTCACTGTAATACACTGATAAACCCCACACCCCTCACTGCAACACTCTGATAAAACCCACACCCCTCACTGTAACACACTGATGAACCCCACACCCCTCACTGTAACACTCTGATGTACCCCACATGCCTCACTGTAACACAATGATATACCCCACACCCCTCAATGTAAAACTCTGATGCACCCCACAACCCTCACTGTATAACTCTGATGAACCCCACACCCCTCACTGTAACACTCTGATGAACCCCACACCCCTCACTGTAACACTCTGATGAATCCCACACCCCTCATTGTAACACTCTGATGAACCCCACATATCACTGTAACACTCTGATGTACCCCACACCCCTCACTGTAACACTCTGATGTACCCCACATGCCTCACTGTAACACAATGATATACCCCACACCCCTCACTTTAAAACTGTGATGTTCCCCACAACCCTCACTGTATAACTCTGATGAACCCCACACCCCTCACTGTAACACTCTGATGAACCCCACACCCATCACTGTAACACTCTGATGAACCCCTCACCCCTCACTGTAACACTCTGATGAACACCACAACCCTCACTGTAACACTCTGATGAACCCCACAACCCTCACTGTAATACTCTGATGAACCCCACACCCCTCACAGTAACACTCTGATGAACACCACACCCCTCACTGTAATACTCTGATGAACCCCACAACCCTCACTGTAATACTCTGATGAAACCCACACCCCTCACTTTGATACTCTGATGAACCCCCACCCCTCACTGTAATACTGTGATGAACCCCACATATCACTGTAACACTCTGATGTACCTCACACCCCTCACTGTAACACTCTGATGTACCCCACATGCCTCACTGTAACACACTGATATACCCCACACCGCTCACTGTAAAACTCTGATGTACCCCACAACCCTCACTGTAAAACTCTGATGAACCCCACACCCCTCACTGTAACACTCTGATATACCCCACACCCTTCACTGTAACACTCTGATGAACCCCACATCCCTCACTGTAACACTCTGATGAACCCCACACCCCTCACTGTTACACTCTGATGTACCCCACACCCCTCACTGTAATTCTCTGATATACCCCACACCCCTCACTGTAACACTCTGATGAAACCCACACCGCTCACTGTAATACTCTGATGAACACCACACGCCTCACTTTAATACTCTGATGAACACCACTCCCCTTACTGTAACTCTCTGATGAACACCACACCCCTCACTGTAATACTCTGATGAACCCCACAACCCTCACTGTAATACTCTGATGAAACCCACACCGCTCACTGTAATACTCTGATGAACACCACACGCCTCACTTTAATACTCTGATGAACACCACACCCCTCACTCTAAAACTCTGATGAACCCCCACCCCTCACTGCAATACTGTGATGAACCCCATACCCCTCACTGTAACACTCTGATAAACCCCACACCCCTCACTGTAACATTCTGATGAACACCACACCCCTCACTGTAACACTCTGATATACCCGACATCTCTCACTGTAACGCTCTGATATACCCCACACCCCTCACTGTAATACTCAGATGAACCCCACACCCCTCACTGTTACACACTGATGAACCCCACATACCTCACTGTAACACTCTGATGTACCCCACACCCCTCATTGTAACACTCTGATGTACCCCACACCCCTCACTTTAACACTCTGATATAACCCACACCCCTCACTGTAACACTCTGATGTACCCCACTCCCCTTACTGTAACACTCTGATGAACCCCCAACCCTCACTGTAACACTGTGATGAACCCCACACCCCTCACTGTAACACTCTGATATACCCCACACCCCTCACTGTAACACTCTGATGAACCCCACAGCCCTCACTGTAACACTCTGATAAACCCCACACCCCTCACTGTAACACTCTGATGAACCCCACACCCCTCACTGTAACACTCTGATATACCCGACACCCCTCACTGTAACGCTCTGATATACCCCACACCCCTCACTGTAATACTCTGATGAACCCCACACCTCTCACTGTTACACACTGATATACCCCACAACCCTCACTGCAACACACTGATGAAATCCACACACCTCACTGTAACACTCTGATGTACCCCACTCCCCTTACTGTAACACTCTGATGAACCCCCAACCCTCACTGTAACACTGTGATGAACCCCACACCCCTCACTGTAACACTCTGATATACCCCACACCCCTCACTGTAACACTCTGATGAACCCTACAGCCCTCACTGTAACACTCTGATAAACCCCACACCCCTCACTGTAACACTCTGATGAACCCCACACCCCTCACTGTAACACTCTGATATACCCGACACCCCTCACTGTAACGCTCTGATATACCCCACACCCCTCACTGTAATACTCTGATGAACCCCACACCTCTCACTGTTACACACTGATATACCCCACAACCCTCACTGCAACACACTGATGAAATCCACACACCTCACTGTAACACTCTGATGTACCCCACACCTGTCACTCTAACACTCTGATGAACCCCACACCCCTCACTGTAACACCCTGATATACCCCACACCCCTCACTGTAACACTCTGATATACCGCACACCCCTCACAGTATAACTCTGATGTACCCCACACCCCTCACTGTAACACACTGATGAACCCCACACCCTTCACTGTAAAACTCTGATGTAAACCACACCCCTCACTGTAACACTCTAATGAACCCCACACCCCTCACTGTAATACTCTGATGAACCACACACCCCTCACTGTAATACACTGATGAACCCCACACCCCTCACTGTAAGACTCTGATGAACCCCACAACCCTCACTGTAATACTCTGATGAACCCCACAACCCCCACTGCAATACTCAAATATACCCCACACCCCTCACTGTAATACTCTGATGAACCCCACACCCCTCACTGTAATACACTGATAAACCCCACACCCCTCACTGTAACACTCTGATGTACCCCACACCCCTCACTGTAACACTCTGATGTACCCCACACCCCTCACTGTAACACTCTGCTGAACACCACACCTCTCACTGTAATACTCTGCTGAACCCCACAAGTCTCATTGTAATACTCTGATGAAACCACACCCCTCACTGTAATACTCTGATGAACCCCACACCCCTCACTGTTACACTCTGATGAACACCACACCCCTCACAGTAATACTCTGATGAACCCCACACCCCTCACTGTAACACTCTGATGAACCCCACACCCCTCACTGTAACACTCTGATATACCCTGCACCCCTCACTGTAACACTCTGATGAACCCCACACCCCTCACTGTAACACTTAGATTTACCCCACACCCCTCACTGTAACACTCTGATGAACACCACATCCCTCACTGTAACACTCTGATATACCCCATACCCCTCACTGTAAAACACTGATATACACCACACCCCTCACTGTAACACTCTGATGAACCCCACACCCCTCACTGTAATACTCTGATGAACCCCACACCCCTCACTTTAATACTATGATGAACCCCACACCCCTCACTGTAACACTCTGATGAACCCCACACCCCTCACTGTAATACTCTGATGAACCCCACACCCCTTACTGTAATACTCTGATATACCCCACACTCCTCACTGTAATACTCTGATGAACCCCACACCCCTCACTGTAATACACTGATAAATCCCACACCCCTCACTGTAACACACTGATGTACCCCACACCCCTCACTGCAACATTCTGATACACCCCACACCCCTCACTGTAACACTCTGATGAACCCCACATCCCTCACTGTAACACTCTGATAAACCCCACCCCCTCACTGTAATACACTGATAAACCCCACACCCCTCTCTGTAACACTCTGATGAACCCCACACCCCTCACTGTAACACTCTGATGAACCACACACCCCTCACTGTAACACTCTGATGAACCCCACACCCCTCACTGTAACACTCTGATAAACCGCACACCCCTCACTGTAACACTCTGATGAACCCCACACCCCTCACTGTAACACTCCGATATACCCGACACCCCTCACTGTAACGCTCTGATATACCCCACACCCCTCACTGTAATACTCTGATGAACCTCACACCCCTCACTGTTACACTCTGATATACCCCACAACCCTCACTGTAACACACTGATGAAGCCCACATACCTCACTGTAACACTCTGATGTACCCCACACCCCTCATTCTAACACTCTGATGTACCCCACACCCGTCACTGTAACACTCTGATGAACCCCACACCCCTCACTGTAACACTCTGATATACCCCACACCCCTCACTGTAACACTCTGATATACCGCACACCCCTCACAGTATAACTCTGATGTACCCCACACCCCTCACTGTAACACACTGATGCACCCCACACCCTTCACTGTAAAACACTGATGTAAACCACACCCCTCACTGTAACACTCTGATGAACCCCACACCCCTCATTGTAATACTCTGATGAACCCCACACCCCTCACTGTAATACACTGATGAACCCCACACCCCTCACTGTAAGACTCTGATGAACCCCACACCCCTCACTGTAATACTCTGATGAACCCCACAACCCCCACTGCAATACTCAAATATACCCCACACCCCTCACTGTAATACTCTGATGAACCCCACACCCCTCACTGTAATATACTGATAAACCCCACACCCCTCACTGTAACACTCTGATGTACCCCACACCCCTCACTGTAACACTCTGATACACCCCACACCCCTCACTGTAACACTCTGATGTACCCCACACCCCTCACTGTAACACTCTGATGAACCGCACACCCCTCACTGTAACACTCTGATGAACCCCACACCCCTCACTGTAATTCTCTGATATACCCCACACCCCTCACTGTAACACTCTGATGTACCCCACACCCCTCACTGTAACACTCTGATGAACACCACACCTCTCACTGTAATACTCTGCTGAACCCCACAACCCTCATTGTAATACTCTGATGAAACCCACATCCCTCACTGTAATACTCTGATGAACCCCACACCCTTCACTGTTACACTCTGATGAACACCACACCCCTCACAGTAATACTCTGATGAACCCCACACCCCTCACTGTAACACTCTGATGAACCCCACACCCCTCACTGTAACACTCTGATATACCCTGCACCCCTCACTGTAACACTCTGATGAACCCCACACCCCTCACTGAAACACTCTGATATACCACACACCCCTCACTGTAAGACTCTGATGAACCCCACACCCCTCACTGTAACACTTAGATTTACCCCACACACCTCACTGTAACACTCTGATGAACACCACATCCCTCACTGTAACACTCTGATATACCCCATACCCCTCACTGTAAAACACTGTTATACACCACACCCCTCACTGTAACACTCTGATGAACCCCACACCCCTCACTGTAATACTCTGATGAACCCCACACTCCTCACTTTAATACTATGATGAACCCCACACCCCTCACTGTAACACTCTGATGAACCCCACACCACTCACTGTAATATTCTGATGAACTCCACACCCCTCACTGTAACACTCTGATATACCCCACACTCCTCACTGTAATACTCTGATGAACCCCACACCCCTCACTGTAATACACTGATAAATCCCACACCCCTCACTGTAACACACTGATGTACGCCACACCCCTCACTGTAACACTCTGAGATACCCCACACCCCTCACTGTAACACTCTGATGAACCACACACCCCTCACTGTAACACTCTGATGAACCCCACACCCCTCACTGTAATACTCTGATGAACCGCACACCCCTCACTGTAACACACTGATGAACCCCACACCCCTCACTGTAATACTCTGATGAACCCCACATCCCTCACTGTAACACTCTGATAAACCCCACCCCCTCACTGTAATACACTGATAAACCCCACACCCCTCACTGTAACACTCTGATGAACCCCACACCCCTCACTGTAACACTCTGATGAACCCCACACCACTCACTGTAACACTCTGATGTACTCCACACCCCTCTCTGTAACACTCTGATGTACCCCACATTCCTCACTGTAACACACTGTTGTACCCCACACCCCTCACTGTAAAAATCTGATGTACCCCACACCCCTCACTGTAATACTCTGATGAAACCCACACCCCACACAGTAACACTCTGATATACCCCACACCCCTCACTGTAACACTCTGATGAACCCCACACCCCTCACTGCAACACTCTGATGAACCCCACACCCCTCACTGTAACACTCTGATGTACACCACACCCCTCACTGTAACACTCTGATGAACCCCACACCCCTCACTGTAACACTCTGATGTACCCCGCACCGCTCACTGTAATACTCTGATATACCCCACACCCCTCACTGTAACACTCTGATGTACCCCACACCCCTCACTAACACTCTGATGAGCACCATACCCCTCACTGTAATACTCTGATGAACCCCACAACCTTCACTGTAATACTCTGATGAAACCCACACCCCTCACTGTAACACTCTGATGAACCCCACACCCCTCACTGTAACACTCTGATGTACACCACACCCCTCACTGTAACACTCTGATGAACCCCACACCCCTCACTGTAACACTCTGATGTACCCCACACCCCTCACTGTAACACTCTGATATACCCCACACCCCTCACTGTAACACTCTGATGTACCCCACACCCCTCACTGTAATACTCTGATGTACCCCGCACCGCTCACTGTCATACTCTGATATACCCCACACCCCTCACTGTAACACTCTGATGTACCCCACACCCCTCACTGTAACACTCTGATGAACACCACACCCCTCACTGTAATACTCTGATGAACCCCACAACCCTCACTGTAATACTCTGATGAAACCCACACCCATCACTGTAATACTCTGCTGAACCCCACACCCCTCACTGTAACACTCTGATGAACACCACACCCCTCTCTGTAATACTCTGATGAACCCCGCACCCCTCACTGTAATACTCGGATGAACCCCACACCCCTCACAGTAACACACTGATATACCCCACACCCCTCACTGCAACACTCTGATGAACCCCACACCCCTCACTGTAACACTCTGATATACACCACACCCCTCACTGTAACACTCTGATGAACCCCACTCCCCTCACTGTAACAATCTGATATACCCCACACCTATAACTGTAACACTCTGATATACCACACCCCTCACTGTAACACTCCGATCTACCCCACACCCCTCACTGTAAAACTCTGATGTACACCTCACCCCTCACTGTAACACTCTGATGAAACCCACACCCCTCACTGTAATACTCTGATGAACCCCGCACCCCTCACTGTAACACACTGATGAACCCCACACAACTTACTGTAACACTCTGATGAACCCCACACCCCTCACTGTAACACTCTGATGAACCCCACACCCCTCACTGTCGCTCTCTGATGAACCCCACACCCCTCACTGTAACCCTCTGATGAATCTCACACACCTCACTGTAACACTCTGATGAACCCCACATCCCTCACAGTAACACTCTGATGAACCCCACATCCCTCACTGTAACACACTGATGAACACCACACCCCTCACTCTAACACTCTGATGAACCCCACACCCCTCACTGTAACACTCTGATGAACCCCACACCCCTCACTGTAACACTCTGATGAAACCCACACCCCTTACTGTAACACACTGATGAACCCCTCACCCCTCACTGTAACCCTCTGATGAACCTCACACCCCTCAATGTAACACTCTGATATACCCCACACTCCTCACTGTAATATTCTGATGAACCCCACACCACTCACAGTAACACTCTGATGTACCCCACACCCCTCACTGTAATACTCTGATAAACCCTACAACCCTCACAGTAATACTCTGATATACCCCACACCCCTCACTGTAACACTCTGATGTACCCCACAGCCTTCACTGTAACATTCCGATGTACACCACACCCCTCAATGTAACACTCTGATGAATCCCACATCCCTCACTGTAAAACTCTGATGAACCTCACAACCCTCACTGTAACACTCTGGTGAACCCCACACCCTTCACAGTAACACTCTGATGAACACCACACACCACACTACTGCACTCTGATGAACCCCACACCCCTCACTGTAACACACTGATGAACACCACACCCATCACTGGAGCACTCTGAAGTACCCCACACCCCTCACTCTAAAACTCTGATGAACCCCACACCCCTCACTGTAACACTCTGATGAACCCCTCACCCCTCACGTTAACACACGGATATACCCCACACCCCTCACTGTAAAACACTGATATACCCACACACCTCACTGTAACACACTGATAAACCCCACACCCCTCACTGTAACACTCTGATATACCCCACACACCTCACTGTAACACACTGATAAACCCCACACCCCTCACTGTAACACTCTGATATACCCCACACCCCTCACTGTAACACTCTGATGAACTCCACACCCCTCACTGTTTGACTCTGATGAACCCCACACCCATCACTGTAATACACTGATGAACCCCACACCCCTCACTGTAACACTCTGATGAACCACACACCCCTCACTGTAACACTCTGATGAAGCACACACCCAGCAGTGTAAAACTCTGATGAACCCCACACCCCTCACTGTTACACTCTGATGAACCCCACACCCATCACTGTAACACACTGATCAACACTACACCCCTCACTGTAATACTCTGATGAACCCCACACCCCTCACTGTAATACTCTGATAAACCCCACACCCCTCACTTTAACATTCTGATGAACCCAACACCCCTCACTGTAACAATCTGATGAACCCCACACCCCTCACTGTAACACACTGATCAACCCCACACCCCTCACTGTAATACTCTGATGAACCCCACAACCCTCACTGTAACACTCTGATAAACACCACACCCCTCACCTAATTCTCTGCTGAACCCCACACCCCTCACTGTAACACACTGATATACCGCACACCCTCACTGTAACACACTGAAATACCCCACACCCCTCACTGTAACACTCTGATATACCCCACACCCCTCACAGTAACACTCTGATTAACCCCACACCCCTCAGTGTAACACTCTGATTAACCCCACACACCTCACTGTAATACTCTGATGAACCCCACACCCCTCACAGTAACACTCTGATGAACCCCACACCCCTCACTGTATCACTCTGATGAACTCCACACCCCTCACTGTAACACTCTGATGAACCACGCACCCCTCACTGCTGTACTCCGATGAACCCCACACCCCTCACTGTAACACACTGATGAACCCCACACCCCTCACTGCAGCAATATGATGTACCCCACACCCCTCACTGTTACACTCTGATGAACACCACACCACTCACTGTAACACACTGATGAACACCTCACCCCTCACGTTAAAACACTGATATACCCCACACCCCTCACTGTAACACACTGATATACCGCACGCCCCTCACTGTAACACACTGACAAACCCCACACGCCTCACTGTAACACTCTGATATACCCGACACGCCTCACTGTAACACAATGATAAACCCCCACACCCCTCACTGTTACACTCTGATATACCCCACACCCCTCACTGAAACACTCTGATGAACCCCACACCCCTCACTGTAATATTCTGATGAACCCCACACCCCTCACTGTAATACTCTGATGAACCCCACACCCCTCACTGTAACACTCTGATAAACCCCACACCCCTCACTGTAACACTCTGATCACCCTCACACCCCTCACTGTAATACTCTGATGAATCCCACACCCCTGACTGTAACACTCTGATATACCCTACACCCCTCACTGTAATACTCTGATAAACCCCACACCCCTCACTGTAACACTCTGATGAACCCCACAACCCTCACTGTAACACCCTGATGAAACCCACACCCTCACTGTAACATTCTGATGAACCCCACACCCCTCACTGTAACACTCTGATGAACCCCACACCCCTCGCTGCAACAATCTGATGTACCCCACACCCCTCACTGTAACACTCTGATGTACCCCAGACCCCTCACTGTAACACACTGATATACCCCACACCCTTCACTGTAAAACTCTGATGCACCCCACACCCCTCACTGTAACACTCTGATGAACCCCACATCCCTCACTGTAACACTCTGACATACCCCACATCCCTCACTGTAACACTCTGATGAACCCCACACCCCTCACTGTAACACTCTGATGAGCCCCACACCCCTCAATGTAACACTCTGATGTACGCCACACCCCTCACTGTAATACTCTGATATACCCCACACCACTCACTGTAACGCTCTGATGTACCCCTCATCCCTCACTGTAACACTCTGATGAACTCCACACCCGTCACTGTAATACTCTGATGAACCCCACACCCCTCACTGTAACACTCTGATGAACACCACAACCCTCACTGTAACACTCTGATGAACACCACACCCCTCACTGTATTACTCTGATGAACCCCGCAACCCTCACTGTAATCTTCTGATCAAATCCACACCCCTCACTGTAGCACTCTGATGAACCCCACACCCCTCACAGTAACACTCTGATGAACCTCAAACACCTCACTGCTGCACCCTGACGAACCCCACACCCCTCACTGTAACACACTGATGAACCCCACACCCATCACAGTAACACTCTGATGTACCCCACACCCCTCACTGTAACACTCTGATGAACCCCACACTCCTCACTGCAACACTCTGATGAACCACTCACCCCTCACGTTAACACACAGATATCCCCCAAACCCCTCACTGTAACACACTGATATACCCCACACACCTCACTGTAACACACTGATAAACCTCACACCCCTCACTGTAACACTCTGATATACCGCACACCCCTCACTGTAACACACTGATAAACCCCACACCCCTCACTGTAACACTCTGATATACCCCACACCCCTCACTGTAACACTCTGATGAACCCCACACCCCTCACTGTAATATTCTGATGAACCCCACACCCCTCACTGTAATACTCTGATGAACCCCACACCCCTCACTGTAACACTCTGATAAACACCACACCCCTCACTGTTACATTCTGATGAACTCCACACCCATGACTGTAATACTCTGATGAACCCCACACCCCTCACTGTAATACTCTGATGAACCACACACCCCTCACTGTAACACTCTGATTAACCACACAACAATCAGTGTAATACTCTGATGAACCCCACACCCCTCACTGTAACACACTGATAAACCCCACACCCCTCACTGTAACACTCTGATATACCCCACACCCCTCACTGTAACACTCTGATGAACTTCACACCCCTCACTGTAATATTCTGATGAACCCCACACCCCTCACTCTAATACTCTGATGAATCCCACACCCCTCACTGTAACACTCTGATAAACCCCACAGCCCTCACTGTTACACTCTGATGAACCCCACACCCCTCACTGTAACACTCTGATGAACCCCACACCCCTCACTGTAACACTCTGATGTACACCACACCCCTCACTGTAACACTCTGATGAACCCCACACCCTCACTGTAACACTCTGATGAACCCCGCACCGCTCACTGTAATACTCTGATATACCCCACACCCCTCACTGTAACACTCTGATGTACCCCACACCCCTCACTAACACTCTGATGAACACCATACCCCTCACTGTAATACTCTGATGAACCCCACAACCCTCACTGTAATACTCTGCTGAAACCCACACCCCTCACTGTAACACTCTGATGAACCCCACACCCCTCACTGTAACACTCTGATGTACACCACACCCCTCACTGTAACACTCTGATGAACCCCACACCCCTCACTGTAACACTCTGATGTACCCCGCACCGCTCGCTGTAATACTCTGATATACCCCACACCCCTCACTGTAACACTCTGATGTACCCCACACCCCTCACTGTAACACTCTGATGAACACCACACCCCACACTGTAATACTCTGATGAACCCCACAACCCTCACTGTAATACTCTGATGAAACCCACACCCATCACAGTAATACTCTGCTGAACCCCACACCCCTCACTGTAACACTCTGATGAACACCACACCCCTCACTGTAATACTCTGATGAACCCCACACCCCTCACTGTAATACTCGGATGAACCCCACACCCCTCACAGTAACACACTGATATACCCCACATCCCTCACTGCAACACTCTGATGAACCCCACACCCCTCACTGTAACACTCTGATATACACCACACCCCTCACTGTTACACTCTGATGAACCCCACACCCCTCACTGTAACAATCTGATATACCCCACACCTATAACTGTAACACTCTGATATACCACACCCCTCACTGTAACACTCTGATCTACCCCACACCCCTCACTGTAACACTCTGATGTACCCCACACTCCTCACTGTAACACTCTGATGAAACCCACACCCCTCACTGTAATACTCTGATGAACCCCGCACCCCTCACTGTAACACACTGATGAACCCCACACAACTTACTGTAACACTCTGATGAACCCCACAGCCCTCACTGTAACACTCTGATGAACCCCACACCCCTCACTGTCGCACTCTGATGAACCCCACACCCCTCACTGTAACCCTCTGATGAATCTCACACCCCTCACTGTTACACTCTGATGAACCCCACACCCCTCACAGTAACACTCTGATGAACCCCACACCCCTCACTGTAACACACTGATGAACACCACACCCCTCACTCTAACACTCTGATGAACCCCACACCCCTCACTGTAATACTCTGATGAACCCCACACCCCTCACTGTAACAATCTGATGAACCCCACACCCCTCACTGTAACACACTGATGAACCCCTCACCCCTCACTGTAACCCTCTGATGAACCTCACACCCCTCACTGTAACACTCTGATATATCCCACAATCCTCACTGTAATATTCTGATGAACCCCACACCCCTCACAGTAACACTCTGATGTACCCCACACCCCTCACTGTAATACTCTGATAAACCCTACAACCCTCACAGTAATACTCTGATATACCCCACACCCCTCACTGTAACACTCTGATGTACCCAGCATCCCTCACTGTAACACACTGATGAACCACACAGCCTTCACTGTAACATTCCGATGTACCCCACACCCCTCAATGTAACACTCTGATGAACCCCACATCCCTCACTGTAACACTCTGATGAACCTCACAACCCTCACTGTAACACTCTGGTGAACCCCACACCCTTCACAGTAACACTCTGATGAACCCCACACACCACACTACTGCACTCTGATGAACCCCACACCCCTCACTGTAACACACTGATGAACCCCACACCCATCACTGTAACACTCTGAAGTACCCCACACCCCTCACTGTAACACTCTGATGAACCCCACACCCCTCACTGTAACACTCTGATGGACCCCTCACCCCTCACGTTAACACACGGATATACCCCACATCCCTCACTGTAAAACACTGATATACCCCACACACCTCACTGTAACACACTGATAAACCCCACACCCCTCACTGTAACACTCTGATATACCCCACACCCCTCACTGTAACACTCTGATGAACCCCACACCCCTCACTGTAATATTCTGATGAACCCCACACCCCTCACTCCAATACTCTGATGAACCCCACACCCCTCACTGTAACACTCTGATAAACCCCACAGCCCTCACTGTTACACTCTGATGAACCCCACACCCATCACTGTAATACTCTGATGAACCCCACACCCCTCACTGTAATACTCTGTTGAACCACACACCCCTCACTGTAACACTCTGATGAAGCACACACCCAGCAGTGTAAAATTCTGATGAACCCCACACCCCTCACTGTTACACTCTGATGAACCCCACACCCATAACTGTAACACACTGATCAACCCCACACCCCTCACTGTAATACTCTGATGAACCCCACACCCCTCACTGTAATACTCTGATAAACCCCACACCCCTCACTTTAACATTCTGATGAGCCCAACACCCCTCACTGTAACACTCTGATGAACCCCACACCCCTCACTGTAACACACTGATCAACCCCACACCCCTCACTGTAATACTCTGATGAACCCCACACCCCTCACTGTAACACTCTGATAAACCCCACACCCCTCACCTAATTCTCTGCTGAACCCCACACCCCTCACTGTAACACACTGATATACCGCACACCCTCACTGTAATACACTGAAATACCCCACACCCCTCACTGTAACACTCTGATATACCCCACACCCCTCACAGTAACACTCTGATTAACCCCACACCCCTCAGTGTAACACTCTGATTAACCCCACACACCTCACTGTAATACTCTGATGAACCCCACACCCCTCACAGTAACACTCTGATGAAACCCACACCCCTCACTGTATCACTCTGATGAACTCCACACCCCTCACTGTAACACTCTGATGAACCCCACACCCCTCACTGTCGTACTCTGATGAACCCCACACCCCTCACAGTAACACTCTGATGAACCCCACAACCCTCACTGTAACACTCTGATGAACCCCACACCCCTCACTGCTGTACTCCGATGAACCCCACACCCCTCACTGTAACACACTGATGAACCCCACTCCCCTCACTGTAGCAATATGATGTACCCCACACCCCTCACTGTTACACTCTGATGAACACCACACCACTCACTGTAACACACTGATGAACACCTCACCCCTCACGTTAAAACACTGATATACCCCACACCCCTCATTGTAACACACTGATATACCGCACGCCCCTCACTGTAACACACTGACAAACCCCACACGCCTCACTGTAACACTCTGATATACCCCACACGCCTCACTGTAACACAATGATAAACCCCCACACCCCTCACTGTTACACTCTGATATACCCCACACCCCTCACTGAAACACTCTGATGAACCCCACACCCCTCACTGTAATATTCTGATGAACCCCACACCCCTCACTGTAATACTCTGATGAACCCCACACCCCTCACTGTAACACTCTGATAAACCCCACACCCCTCACTGTAACACTCTGATCAACCTCACACCCTTCACTGCAATACTCTGATTAATCCCACATCCCTGACTGCAACACTCTGATATACCCTACACCCCTCACTATAATACTCTGATAAACCCCAAACCCCTCACTGTAACACTCTGATGAACCCCACAACCCTCACTGTAACACCCTGATGAAATCCACACCCCTCACTGTAACACTCTGATGAACCCCACACCCCTCACTGTAGCATTCTGATGAACCCCGCACCCCTCACTGCAACAATCTGATGTACCCCACACCCCTCACTGTAACACTCTGATGTACCCCAGACCCCTCACTGTAACACACTGATATACCCCACACCCTTCACTGTAAAACTCTGATGTACCCCACACCCCTCACTGTAACACTCTGATGAACCCCACATCCCTCACTGTAGCACTCTGACATACCCCACACCCCTCACTGTAACACTCTGATGAACCCCACACCCCTCACTGTAACACTCTGATGAACCCCACACCCCTCACTGTAACACTCTGATGTACGCCTCACCCCTCACTGTAATACTCTGATATACCCCACACCACTCACTGTAACGCTCTGATGTACCCCTCATCCCTCACTGTAACACTCTGATGAACTCCACACCCGTCACTGTAATACTCTGATGAACCCCACACCCCTCACAGTAACGCTCTGATGTACCCCTCATCCCTCACTGTAACACTCTGATGAACTCCACACCCGTCACTGTAATACTCTGATGAACCCCACACCCCTCACTGCAACACTCTGATATACCCCACACCCCTCACTGTAACACTCTGATGAACTTCACATTCCTCACTGTAATCTTCTGATGAACCCCACACCCCTCACTCTAATACTCTGATGAACCCCACACCCCTCACTGTAACACTCTGATAAACACCACAGCCCTCACTGTTGCACTCTGATGAACCCCACACCCATCACTGTAATACTCTGATGAACCCCACACCCCTCACTGTAATACTCTGATGAACCACACACCCCTCACTGTAACACTCCGATGAAGCACACACCCAGCAGTGTAAAACTCTGATGAACCCCACACCCCTCACTGTAACACACTGATCAACCCCACACCCCTCACTGTAATACTCTGATGAACCCCACACCCCTCACTGTAATACTCTGATAAACCCCACACCCCTCACATTAACATTCTGAAGAACCCAACACCCCTCACTGTAACACTCTGATGAACCCCACACCCCTCACTGTAACACACTGATCAACCCCACACCCCTCACTGTAATACTCTGATGAACCCCACAACCCTCACTGTAACACTCTGATAAACCCCACACCCCTCACCTAATTCTCTGCTGAACCCCACACCCCTCACTGTAACACACTGATATACCGCACACCCTCACTGTAACACACTGATATACCCCACACCCCTCACTGTAACACTCTGATATACCCCACACCCCTCACAGTAACACTCTGATTAACCCCACACCCCTCAGTGTAACACTCTGATTAACCCCACACACTTCACTGTAGTACTCTGATGAACCCCACAGCCCTCACAGTAACACTCTGATGAACTCCACACCCCTCACTGTAACACTCTGATGAACCCCTCACCCCTCACTGTCGTACTCTGATGAACCCCACACCCCTCACAGTAACACTCTGATGAACCCCACACCCCTCACTGTAACACTCTGATGAACCCCACACCCCTCACTGCTGTACTCCGATGAACCCCACACCCCTCACTGTAACACATTGATGATCCCCACACCCCTCACTGTAGCAATATGATGTACCCCACACCCCTCACTGTTACACTCTGATGAACACCACACCCCTAACTGTAACACACTGATGAACACCTCACCCCTCACGTTAAAACACTGATATACCCCACACCCCTCACTGTAACACACTGATATACCGCACGCCCCTCACTGTAACACACTGACAAACCCCACACGCCTCACTGTAACACTCTGATATACCCCACACGCCTCACTTTAACACAATGATAAACCCCCACACCCCTCACTGTTACACTCTGATATACCCCTCACCCCTCACTGAAACACTCTGATGAACCCCACACCCCTCACTGTAATATTCTGATGAACCCCACACCCCTCACAGTAATACTCTGATGAACCCCACTCCCCTCACTGTAACACTCTGATAAACCCCACACCCCTCACTGTAACACACTGATCAACCTCACACCCCTCACTGTAATACTCTGATGAATCCCACACCCCTGACTGTAACACTCTGATATACCCTACACCCCTCACTGTAATACTCTGATAAACCCCACACCCCTCACTGTAACGCTCTGATGAACCCCACAACCCTCACTGTAACTCCCTGATGAAACCCACACCCCTCACTGTAACACTCTGATGAACCCCACACCCCTCACTGTAACACTCTGATGAACCCCACACCCCTCACTGCAACAATCTGATGTACCCCACACCCCTCACTGTAAAACTCTGATGTACCCCAGACCCCTCACAGTAACACACTGATATACCCCTCACCCCTCACTGTAAAACTCTGATGAACCCCACACCCGTCACTGTAATACTCTGATGAACACCACAACCCTCACTGTAACACTCTGATGAACCCCACACCCCTCACTGTATTACTCTGATGAATCCCGCAACCCTCACTGTAATACTCTGATGAACACCACACCCCTCACAGTAACACTCTGATGAACCCCACATCCCTCAAATAACACCCTGATGAACCTCACACCCCTCACTGTCACACTCTGATGAACCCCACATCCCTCACAGTAACACTCTGATGAACCTCACACACCTCACTGCTGCACTCTGATGAACCCCACACCCCTTACTGTAACACAATGATGAACCCCACACCCATCACTGTAACACTCTGATGAACCCCACTCCCCTCACTGCAACACTCTGATGAACCACTCACCCCTCACGTTAACACACAGATATCCCCCACACCCCTCACTGTAACACACTGATATACCGCACACCCCTCACTGTAACACACTGATAAACCCCACACCCCTCACTGTAACACTCTGATGAACCCCACACCCCTCACTGTAATATTCTGATGAACCCCACACCCCTCACTGTAATACTCTGATGAACCCCACACCACTCACTGTAACACTCTGATAAACCCCACACCCCTCACTGTTACATTCTGATGAACCCCACACCCATGTCTGTAATACTCTGATGAACCCCACACCCCTCACTGCATTACTCTGATGAACCACACACCCCTCACTGTAACACTCTGATGAACCACACACCCATCAGTGTAATACTCTGATGAACCCCACACCCATCACTGTTACACTCTGATGTACCCCACACCCCTCACTGTATTACTCTGATGAACCCCGCAACCCTCACTGTAATCTTCTGATCAAATCCACACCCCTCACTGTAACACTCTGATGAACCCCACACCCCTCACAGTAACACAATGAAGAACCCCACACCCATCACAGTAACACTCTGATGTACCCCACACCCCTCACTGTAACACTCTGATGAACCCCACACCCCTCACTGCAACACTCTGATATACCCCACACCCCTCACTGTAACACTCTGATGAACTTCACACCCCTCACTGTAATCTTCTGATGAACCCCACACCCCTCACTCTAATACTCTGATGAACCCCACACCCCTCACTGTAACACTCTGATAAACACCACAGCCCTCACTGTTGCACTCTGATGAACCCCACACCCATCACTGTAATACTCTGATGAACCCCACACCCCTCACTGTAATACTCTGATGAACCACACACCCCTCACTGTAACACTCCGATGAAGCACACACCCAGCAGTGTAAAACTCTGATGAACCCCACACCCCTCACTGTAACACACTGATCAACCCCACACCCCTCACTGTAATACTCTGATGAACCCCACACCCCTCACTGTAATACTCTGATAAACCCCACACCCCTCACATTAACATTCTGAAGAACCCAACACCCCTCACTGTAACACTCTGATGAACCCCACACCCCTCACTGTAACACACTGATCAACCCCACAACCCTCACTGTAATACTCTGATGAACCCCACAACCCTCACTGTAACACTCTGATAAACCCCACACCCCTCACCTAATTCTCTGCTGAACCCCACACCCCTCACTGTAACACACTGATATACCGCACACCCTCACTGTAACACACTGATATACCCCACACCCCTCACTGTAACACTCTGATATACCCCACACCCCTCACAGTAACACTCTGATTAACCCCACACCCCTCAGTGTAACACTCTGATTAACCCCACACACTTCACTGTAGTACTCTGATGAACCCCACACCCCTCACAGTAACACTCTGATGAACCCCACACCCCTCACTGTATCACTCTGATGAACTCCACACCCCTCACTGTAACACTCTGATGAACCCCTCACCCCTCACTGTCGTACTCTGATGAACCCCACACCCCTCACAGTAACACTCTGATGAACCCCACACCCCTCACTGTAACACTCTGATGAACCCCACACCCCTCACTGCTGTACTCCGATGAACCCCACACCCCTCACTGTAACACATTGATGAACCCCACACCCCTCACTGTAGCAATATGATGTACCCCACACCCCTCACTGTTACACTCTGATGAACACCACACCCCTAACTGTAACACACTGATGAACACCTCACCCCTCACGTTAAAACACTGATATACCCCACACCCCTCACTGTAACACACTGATATACCGCACGCCCCTCACTGTAACACACTGACAAACCCCACTAGCCTCACTGTAACACTCTGATATAACCCACACGCCTCACTTTAACACAATGATAAACCCCCACACCCCTCACTGTTACACTCTGATATACCCCTCACCCCTCACTGAAACACTCTGATGAACCCCACACCCCTCACTGTAATATTCTGATGAACCCCACACCCCTCACAGTAATACTCTGATGAACCCCACTCCCCTCACTGTAACACTCTGATAAACCCCACACCCCTCACTGTAACACACTGATCAACCTCACACCCCTCACTGTAATACTATGATGAATCCCACACCCCTGACTGTAACACTCTGATATACCCTACACCCCTCACTGTAATACTCTGATAAACCCCACACCCCTCACTGTAACACTCTGATGAACCCCACAACCCTCACTGTAACTCCCTGATGAAACCCACACCCCTCACTGTAACACTCTGATGAACCCCACACCCCTCACTGTAACACTCTGATGAACCCCACACCCCTCACTGCAACAATCTGATGTACCCCACACCCCTCACTGTAAAACTCTGATGTACCCCAGACCCCTCACAGTAACACACTGATATACCCCTCACCCCTCACTGTAAAACTCTGATGAACCCCACACCCGTCACTGTAATACTCTGATGAACCCACACCCCTCACTGTAACACTCTGATGAACACCACAACCCTCACTGTAACACTCTGATGAACCCCACACCCCTCACTGTATTACTCTGATGAATCCCGCAACCCTCACTGTAATACTCTGATGAACACCACACCCCTCACAGTAACACTCTGATGAACCCCACATCCCTCAAATAACACCCTGATGAACCTCACACCCCTCACTGTCACACTCTGATGAACCCCACATCCCTCACAGTAACACTCTGATGAACCTCACACACCTCACTGCTGCACTCTGATGAACCCCACACCCATCACTGTAACACTCTGATGAACCCCACTCCCCTCACTGCAACACTCTGATGAACCACTCACCCCTCACGTTAACACACAGATATCCCCCACACCCCTCACTGTAACACACTGATATACCGCACACCCCTCACTGTAACACACTGATAAACCCCACACCCCTCACTGTAACACTCTGATGAACCCCACACCCCTCACTGTAATATTCTGATGAACCCCACACCCCTCACTGTAATACTCTGATGAACCCCACACCACTCACTGTAACACTCTGATAAACCCCACACCCCTCACTGTTACATTCTGATGAACCCCACACCCATGTCTGTTATACTCTGATGAACCCCACACCCCTCACTGCATTACTCTGATGAACCACACACCCCTCACTGTAACACTCTGATGAACCACACACCCATCAGTGTAATACTCTGATGAACCCCACACCCATCACTGTTACACTCTGATGTACCCCACACCCATCACTGTAACACTCTGATGAAACCCACACCCCTAACTGTTACACTCTGATGAACCCCACACCCCTCACTGTTACACTCTGATGAACCCCACACTCATCACTGTAACACTCTGATGAACCCCACACCACTAACTGTTACACTCTGATGAACACCACACCCATCACTGTAACACTCTGATGAACCCCACACCCCTCACTGTAACACACTGATCGAACACACAACCCTCACTGTAATACTCTGATGAACCCCACAACCCTCACTGTAACACTCTGATGAACCCCACACCCCTCACCTAATTCTCTGATGAACCCCACACCCCTCACTGTAAAACACTGACATACCGCACACCCTCACTGTAACACACTGATATACCCCACACCCCTCAATTACAATTTACAATTTAAATCGCTTTATTGGCATGATAAGTTACATCTTATGTTGCCAAAGCATCAAAATACATCTATGGTTTAGCACATAAACGCAGTTCTATTCATACAGTGTATAAACAGGTATATCCCTGAGTGTATAAATATACATTCGCATTGTTTATATATATTTTTTTCTTAGTTTACTGGTTGTCCCTCTGTTCATGGCAAGCTGTAACATAGTGCGCCGCCAGTGTTATACAGCTTCTCTCCTCTCCCAGTAGGAATGGGAGTTTTTGGTTGTCATTCAGATTTCTGAAATCAGGGCATATTTGTGAGAATTTTTGGTAGAAATTCTCCCTGATGCCCTGATATTTTCCACAAGCTGTGAGGAAGTGCATCTCTGTCTCCACCACTCCCTGACTGCAGTGAGAGCATATCCTGTCCTCTCTTGGCAGCCTGGTCTGCCTGTGTCTGCCTTTTTCGATCGCTAGGCTATGTTCGCTAAGTCTGTACCTTGTCAAGGTTCTTCTCAGTTTGTTATCCTTTACCATGGTCAGGTAATCAGCTATGTTGTATTGTCTGTTTAGGGCCAAGTAGCAATTGAGTTTGCTTTGGGTTTTTGTTGTTTCTGCCCAATATGTCAGATATTTTTCCTTTTGCTTAGCGACGATTGTGTTGGGTCGAATTCTTTGTGTTACCCTGTCACTGTCCTGGGGCTGGTTATTGTTAGTATTGTTAGTAGTTACTTCACTGAGTCCCAGGACTAGTTGACTGAGGGTATTCTTCTTTATGGTCAGCTCTTGGCATTTCAGGGCGTCGTAGTGATAGCATTGGGGATTGCTCATTTGTAGGTGATTCCAAAATTTGGTGGCTCTTTTTTGGATAGTGATTATTAATGGATATTGGCCTAGTTCCGCCCTGCATGCATTGTTTACTGTTTTCCTTTGAGTCCGGAGGATACTTTTACAGAATTCTGCACTCACTGTAACACTCTGATATACCCCACACCTCTCACAGTAACACTCTGATTAACCCCACACCCCTCACAGTAACACTCTGATGAACCGCACACCCCTCACTGTAACACTCTGATGAACCACACACCCCTCACTGCTGTACTCCGATGAACCCCACACCCCTCACTGTAACACACTGATGAACCCCACACCCCTCACTGTAGCAATATGATGTACCCCACACCCCTCACTGTTACACTCTGATGAACACCACACCACTCACTGTAACACACTGATGAACACCTCACCCCTCACGTTAAAACACTGATATACCCCACACCCCTCACTGTAACACACTGATATACCGCACGCCCCTCACTGTAACACACTGACAAACCCCACACGCCTCACTGTAACACTCTGATATACCCGACACGCCTCATTGTAACACAATGATAAACCCCCACACCCCTCACTGTTACACTCTGATATACCCCACACCCCTCACTGAAACACTCTGATGAACCCCACACCCCTCACTGTAATATTCTGATGAACCCCACACCCCTCACTGTAATACTCTGATGAACCCCACACCCCTCACTGTAACACTCTGATAAACCCCACACCCCTCACTGTAACACTCTGATCACCCTCACACCCCTCACTGTAATACTCTGATGAATCCCACACCCCTGACTGTAACACTCTGATATACCCTACACCCCTCACTGTAATACTCTGATAAACCCCACACCCCTCACTGTAACCCTCTGATGAACCCCACAACCCTCACTGTAACACCCTGATGAAACCCACACCCTCACTGTAACATTCTGATGAACCCCACACCCCTCACTGTAACACTCTGATGAACCCCACACCCCTCGCTGCAACAATCTGATGTACCCCACACCCCTCACTGTAACACTCTGATGTACCCCAGACCCCTCACTGTAACACACTGATATACCCCACACCCTTCACTGTAAAACTCTGATGCACCCCACACCCCTCACTGTAACACTCTGATGAACCCCACATCCCTCACTGTAACACTCTGACATACCCCACATCCCTCACTGTAACACTCTGATGAACCCCACACCCCTCACTGTAACACTCTGATGAGCCCCACACCCCTCAATGTAACACTCTGATGTACGCCACACCCCTCACTGTAATACTCTGATATACCCCACACCACTCACTGTAACGCTCTGATGTACCCCTCATCCCTCACTGTAACACTCTGATGAACTCCACACCCGTCACTGTAATACTCTGATGAACCCCACACCCCTCACTGTAACACTCTGATGAACACCACAACCCTCACTGTAACACTCTGATGAACACCACACCCCTCACTGTATTACTCTGATGAACCCCGCAACCCTCACTGTAATCTTCTGATCAAATCCACACCCCTCACTGTAGCACTCTGATGAACCCCACACCCCTCACAGTAACACTCTGATGAACCTCAAACACCTCACTGCTGCACCCTGATGAACCCCACACCCCTCACTGTAACACACTGATGAACCCCACACCCATCACAGTAACACTCTGATGTACCCCACACCCCTCACTGTAACACTCTGATGAACCCCACACCCCTCACTGCAACACTCTGATGAACCACTCACCCCTCACGTTAACACACAGATATCCCCCAATCCCCTCACTGTAACACACTGATATACCCCACACACCTCACTGTAACACACTGATAAACCTCACACCCCTCACTGTAACACTCTGATATACCGCACACCCCTCACTGTAACACACTGATAAACCCCACACCCCTCACTGTAACACTCTGATATACCCCACACCCCTCACTGTAACACTCTGATGAACCCCACACCCCTCACTGTAATATTCTGATGAACCCCACACCCCTCACTGTAATACTCTGATGAACCCCACACCCCTCACTGTAACACTCTGATAAACCCCACACCCCTCACTGTTACATTCTGATGAACTCCACACCCATGACTGTAATACTCTGATGAACCCCACACCCCTCACTGTAATACTCTGATGAACCACACACCCCTCACTGTAACACTCTGATTAACCACACAACAATCAGTGTAATACTCTGATGAACCCCACACCCCTCACTGTAACACACTGATAAACCCCACACCCCTCACTGTAACACTCTGATATACCCCACACCCCTCACTGTAACACTCTGAAGAACTTCACACCCCTCACTGTAATATTCTGATGAACCCCACACCCCTCACTCTAATACTCTGATGAATCCCACACCCCTCACTGTAACACTCTGATAAACCCCACAGCCCTCACTGTTACACTCTGATGAACCCCACACCCCTCACTGTAACACTCTGATGAACCCCACACCCCTCACTGTAACACTCTGATGTACACCACACCCCTCACTGTAACACTCTGATGAACCCCACACCCTCACTGTAACACTCTGATGTACACCACACCCCTCACTGTAACACTCTGATGAACCCCACACCCCTCACTGTAACACTCTGATGTACCCCGCACCGCTCGCTGTAATACTCTGATATACCCCACACCCCTCACTGTAACACTCTGATGTACCCCACACCCCTCACTAACACTCTGATGAACACCATACCCCTCACTGTAATACTCTGATGAACCCCACAACCCTCACTGTAATACTCTGATGAAACCCACACCCCTCACTGTAACACTCTGATGAACCCCACACCCCTCACTGTAACACTCTGATGTACACCACACCCCTCACTGTAACACTCTGATGAACCCCACACCCCTCACTGTAACACTCTGATGTACCCCGCACCGCTCGCTGTAATACTCTGATATACCCCACACCCCTCACTGTAACACTCTGATGTACCCCACACCCCTCACTGTAACACTCTGATGAACACCACACCCCACACTGTAATACTCTGATGAACCCCACAACACTCACTGTAATACTCTGATGAAACCCACACCCATCACAGTAATACTCTGCTGAACCCCACACCCCTCACTGTAACACTCTGATGAACACCACACCCCTCACTGTAATACTCTGATGAACCCCACACCCCTCACTGTAATACTCGGATGAACCCCACACCCCTCACAGTAACACACTGATATACCCCACATCCCTCACTGCAACACTCTGATGAACCCCACACCCCTCACTGTAACACTCTGATATACACCACACCCCTCATTGTTACACTCTGATGAACCCCACACCCCTCACTGTAACAATCTGATATACCCCACACCTATAACTGTAACACTCTGATATACCACACCCCTCACTGTAACACTCTGATCTACCCCACACCCCTCACTGTAACACTCTGATGTACCCCACACTCCTCACTGTAACACTCTGCTGAAACCCACACCCCTCACTGTAATACTCTGACGAACCCCGCACCCCTCACTGTAACACACTGATGAACCCCACACAACTTACTGTAACACTCTGATGAACCCCACAGCCCTCACTGTAACACTCTGATGAACCCCACACCCCTCACTGTCGCACTCTGATGAACCCCACACCCCTCACTGTAACCCTCTGATGAATCTCCCACCCCTCACTGTTACACTCTGATGAACCCCACACCTCTCACAGTAACACTCTGATGAACCCCACACCCCTCACTGTAACACACTGATGAACACCACACCCCTCACTCTAACACTCTGATGAACCCCACACCCCTCACTGTAACACTCTGATGAACCCCACACCCCTCACTGTAACACTCTGATGAACCCCACACCCCTCACTGTAAAACACTGATGAACCACTCACCCCTCACTGTAACCCTCTGATGAACCTCACACCCCTCACTGTAACACTCTGATATATCCCACACTCCTCACTGTAATATTCTGATGAACCCCACACCCCTCACAGTAACACTCTGATGTACCCCACACCCCTCACTGTAATACTCTGATAAACCCTACAACCCTCACAGTAATACTCTGATATACCCCACACCCCTCACTGTAACACTCTGATGTACCCAGCATCCCTCACTGTAACACACTGATGAACCACACAGCCTTCACTGTAACATTCCGATGTACCCCACACCCCTCAATGTAACACTCTGATGAACCCCACATCCCTCACTGTAACACTCTGATGAACCTCACAACCCTCACTGTAACACTCTGGTGAACCCCACACCCTTCACAGTAACACTCTGATGAACCCCACACACCACACTACTGCACTCTGATGAACCCCACACCCCTCACTGTAACACACTGATGAAACCCACACCCATCACTGTAACACTCTGAAGTACCCCACACCCCTCACTGTAACACTCTGATGAACCCCACACCCCTCACTGTAACACTCTGATGGACCCCTCACCCCTCACGTTAACACACGGATATACCCCACATCCCTCACTGTAAAACACTGATATACCCCACACACCTCACTGTAACACACTGATAAACCCCACACCCCTCACTGTAACATTCTGATATACCCCACACCCCTCACTGTAACACTCTGATGAACCCCACACCCCTCACTGTAATATTCTGATGAATCCCACACCCCTCACTCCAATACTCTGATGCACCCCACACCCCTCACTGTAACACTCTGATAAACCCCACAGCCCTCACTGTTACACTCTGATGAACCCCACACCCATCACTGTAATACTCTGATGAACCCCACACCCCTCACTGTAATACTCTGATGAACCACACACCCCTCATTGTAACACTCTGATGAAGCACACACCCAGCAGTGTAAAATTCTGATGAACCCCACACCCCTCACTGTTACACTCTGATGAACCCCACACCCATAACTGTAACACACTGATCAACCCCACACCCCTCACTGCAATACTCTGATGAACCCCACACCCCTCACTGTAATACTCTGATAAACCCCACACCCCTCACTTTAACATTCTGATGAGCCCAACACCCCTCACTGTAACACTCTGATGAACCCCACACCCCTCACTGTAACACACTGATCAACCCCACACCCCTCACTGTAATACTCTGATGAACCCCACACCCCTCACTGTAACACTCTGATAAACCCCACACCCCTCACCTAATTCTCTGCTGAACCCCACACCCCTCACTGTAACACACTGATATACCGCTCACCCTCACTGTAATAAACTGAAATACCCCACACCCCTCACTGTAACACTCTGATATACCCCACACCCCTCACAGTAACACTCTGATTAACCCCACACCCCTCAGTGTAACACTCTGATTAACCCCACACACCTCACTGTAATACTCTGATGAACCCCACACCCCTCACAGTAACACTCTGATGAACCCCACACCCCTCACTGTATCACTCTGATTAACCCCACACACCTCACTGTAATACTCTGATGAACTCCACACCCCTCACTGTAACACTCTGATGAACCCCACACCCCTCACTGTCGTACTCTGATGAACCCCACACCCCTCACAGTAACACTCTGATGAACCCCACAACCCTCACTGTAACACTCTGATGAACCCCACACCCCTCACTGCTGTACTCCGATGAACCCCACAACCCTCACTGTAACACACTGATGAACCCCACTCCCCTCACTGTAGCAATATGATGTACCCCACACCCCTCACTGTTACCCTCTGATGAACACCACACCACTCACTGTAACACACTGATGAACACCTCACCCCTCACGTTAAAACACTGATATACCCCACACCCCTCATTGTAACACACTGATATACCGCACGCCCCTCACTGTAACACACTGACAAACCCCACACGCCTCACTGTAACACTCTGATATACCCCACACGCCTCACTGTAACACAATGATAAACCCCCACACCCCTCACTGTTACACTCTGATATACCCCACACCCCTCACTGAAACACTCTGATGAACCCCACACCCCTCACTGTAATATTCTGATGAACCCCACACCCCTCACTGTAATACTCTGATGAACCCCACACCCCTCACTGTAACACTCTGATAAACCCCACACCCCTCACTGTAACACTCTGATCAACCTCACACCCCTCACTGCAATACTCTGATTAATCCCACATCCCTGACTGCAACACTCTGATATACCCTACACCCCTCACTGTAATACTCTGATAAACCCCAAACCCCTCACTGTAACACTCTGATGAACCCCACAACCCTCACTGTAACACCCTGATGAAATCCACACCCCTCACTGTAACACTCTGATGAACCCCACACCCCTCACTGTAGCATTCTGATGAACCCCGCACCCCTCACTGCAACAATCTGATGTACCCCACACCCCTCACTGTAACACTCTGATGTACCCCAGACCCCTCACTGTAACACACTGATATACCCCACACCCTTCACTGTAAAACTCTGATGTACCCCACACCCCTCACTGTAACACTCTGATGAACCCCACATCCCTCACTGTAGCACTCTGACATACCCCACACCCCTCACTGTAACACTCTGATGAACCCCACACCCCTCACTGTAACACTCTGATGAACCCCACACCCCTCACTGTAACACTCTAATGTACGCCTCACCCCTCACTGTAATACTCTGATATACCCCACACCACTCACTGTAACGCTCTGATGTACCCCTCATCCCTCACTGTAACACTCTGATGAACTCCACACCCGTCACTGTAATACTCTGATGAACCCCACACCCCTCACTGTAACACGCTGATGAACACCACAGCCCTCACTGTAACACTCTGATGAACACCACACCCCTCACTGTATTACTCTGATGAACCCCGCAACCCTCACTGTAATCTTCTGATCAAATCCACACCCCTCACTGTAACACTCTGATGAACCCCACACCCCTCACAGTAACACAATGATGAACCCCACACCCATCACAGTAACACTCTGATGTACCCCACACCCCTCACTGTAACACTCTGATGAACCCCACACCCCTCACTGCAACACTCTGATATACCCCACACCCCTCACTGTAACACTCTGATGAACTTCAAACCCCTCACTGTAATCTTCTGATGAACCCCACACCCCTCACTCTAATACTCTGATGAACCCCACACCCCTCACTGTAACACTCTGATAAACACCACAGCCCTCACTGTTGCACTCTGATGAACCCCACACCCATCACTGTAATACTCTGATGAACCCCACACCCCTCACTGTAATACTCTGATGAACCACACACCCCTCACTGTAACACTCCGATGAAGCACACACCCAGCAGTGTAAAACTCTGATGAACCCCACACCCCTCACTGTAACACACTGATCAACCCCACACCCCTCACTGTAATACTCTGATGAACCCCACACCCCTCACTGTAATACTCTGATAAACCCCACACCCCTCACATTAACATTCTGAAGAACCCAACACCCCTCACTGTAACACTCTGATGAACCCCACACCCCTCACTGTAACACACTGATCAACCCCACACCCCTCACTGTAATACTCTGATGAACCCCACAACCCTCACTGTAACACTCTGATAAACCCCACACCCCTCACCTAATTCTCTGCTGAACCCCACACCCCTCACTGTAACACACTGATATACCGCACACCCTCACTGTAACACACTGATATACCCCTCACCCCTCACTGTAACACTCTGATATACCCCACACCCCTCACAGTAACACTCTGATTAACCCCACACCCCTCAGTGTAACACTCTGATTAACCCCACACACTTCACTGTAGTACTCTGATGAACCCCACACCCCTCACAGTAACACTCTGATGAACCCCACACCCCTCACTGTATCACTCTGATGAACTCCACACCCCTCACTGTAACACTCTGATGAACCCCTCACCCCTCACTGTCGTACTCTGATGAACCCCACACCCCTCACAGTAACACTCTGATGAACCCCACACCCCTCACTGTAACACTCTGATGAACCCCACACCCCTCACTGCTGTACTCCGATGAACCCCACACCCCTCACTGTAACACATTGATGAACCCCACACCCCTCACTGTAGCAATATGATGTACCCCACACCCCTCACTGTTACACTCTGATGAACACCACACCCCTAACTGTAACACACTGATGAACACCTCACCCCTCACGTTAAAACACTGATATACCCCACACCCCTCACTGTAACACACTGATATACCGCACGCCCCTCACTGTAACACACTGACAAACCCCACACGCCTCACTGTAACACTCTGATATACCCCACACGCCTCACTTTAACACAATGATAAACCCCCACACCCCTCACTGTTACACTCTGATATACCCCTCACCCCTCACTGAAACACTCTGATGAACCCCACACCCCTCACTGTAATATTCTGATGAACCCCACACCCCTCACAGTAATACTCTGATGAACCCCACTCCCCTCACTGTAACACTCTGATAAACCCCACACCCCTCACTGTAACACTCTGATCAACCTCACACCCCTCACTGTAATACTCTGATGAATCCCACACCCCTGACTGTAACACTCTGATATACCCTACACCCCTCACTGTAATACTCTGATAAACCCCACACCCCTCACTGTAAAACTCTGATGAACCCCACAACCCTCACTGTAACACCCTGATGAAACCCACACCCCTCACTGTAACACTCTGATGAACCCCACACCCCTCACTGTAACACTCTGATGAACCCCACACCCCTCACTGCAACAATCTGATGTACCCCACACCCCTCACTGTAAAACTCTGATGTACCCCAGACCCCTCACAGTAACACACTGATATACCCCTCACCCCTCACTGTAAAACTCTGATGAACCCCACACCCGTCACTGTAATACTCTGATGAACCCACACCCCTCACTGTAACACTCTGATGAACACCACAACCCTCACTGTAACACTCTGATGAACCCCACACCCCTCACTGTATTACTCTGATGAATCCCGCAACCCTCACTGTAATACTCTGATGAACACCACACCCCTCACAGTAACACTCTGATGAACCCCACATCCCTCAAATAACACCCTGATGAACCTCACACCCCTCACTGTCACACTCTGATGAACCCCACACCCCTCACAGTAACACTCTGATGAACCTCACACACCTCACTGCTGCACTCTGATGAACCCCACACCCCTTACTGTAACACAATGATGAACCCCACACCCATCACTGTAACACTCTGATGAACCCCACTCCCCTCACTGCAACACTCTGATGAACCACTCACCCCTCACGTTAACACACAGATATCCCCCACACCCCTCACTGTAACACACTGATATACCGCACACCCCTCACTGTAACACACTGATAAACCCCACACCCCTCACTGTAACACTCTGATGAACCCCACACCCCTCACTGTAATATTCTGATGAACCCCACACCCCTCACTGTAATACTCTGATGAACCCCACACCACTCACTGTAACACTCTGATAAACCCCACACCCCTCACTGTTACATTCTGATGAACCCCACACCCATGTCTGTAATACTCTGATGAACCCCACACCCCTCACTGCATTACTCTGATGAACCACACACCCCTCACTGTAACACTCTGATGAACCACACACCCATCAGTGTAATACTCTGATGAACCCCACACCCATCACTGTTACACTCTGATGTACCCCACACCCATCACTGTAACACTCTGATGAAACCCACACCCCTAACTGTTACACTCTGATGAACCCCACACCCCTCACTGTTACACTCTGATGAACCCCACACTCATCACTGTAACACTCTGATGAACCCCACACCACTAACTGTTACACTCTGATGAACACCACACCCATCACTGTAATACTCTGATGAACCCCACAACCCTCACTGTAACACTCTGATAAACCCCACACCCCTCACCTAATTCTCTGATGAACCCCACACCCCTCACTGTAAAACACTGACATACCGCACACCCTCACTGTAACACACTGATATACCCCACACCCCTCACTGTAACACTCTGATATACCCCACACCTCTCACAGTAACACTCTGATTAACCCCACACCCCTCAGTGTAACACTCTGATTAACCCAACACCCCTCACTGTAATACACTGATGAACCCCACACCCCTCACAGTAACAATCTGATGAACCCCACACCTCTCACTGTATCACTCTGATGAACCCCACACCCCTCACTGTAACACTCTGATGAACCCCACACCCCTCACTGTCGTATCTGATGAACCCCACACCCCTCACAGTAACTCTCTGATGAACCCCACACCCCTCACTGTAACACTCTGATGAACCCCACACCCCTCACTGCTGTACTCTGATGAACCCCACACCCCTCACTGAAACACACTGATGAACCGCACACCCCTCACTGTAACAATCTGATGTACCCCACACCCCTCACTGTAACACTCTGATGAACACCACACCCCTCACTGCAACACACTGATGAACACCTCACCCCTCACGTTAAAACACTAATATACCCCACACCCCTCACTGTAACACACTGATATACCCCACACACCTCACTGTAACACATTGATAAACCCCACACCCCTCACTGTAACTCTCTGATATACCCCACACCCCTCACTGTAACACTCTGATGAACCCCACACCCCTCACTGTAATATTCTGATGAACCCCACAACCCTCACTGTAATACTCTGATGAACCCCACACCCCTCACTGTTACACTCTGATGAGCCCCACACCCATAACTGTAAAACTCTGATGAACCCCACACCCCTCACTGTAATACTCTGATGAACCACACACCCCTCACTGTAACACTCTGATGAACCACACACCCATCAGTGTAATACTCTGATGAACCCCACACCCCTCACTGTTACACTCTAATGAACCCCACACCCATCACTGTAACACTCTGATGAACCCCACACCCCTAAATGTTACACTCTGATGAAGCCCACACCCCTTACGGTTACACTCTGATGAACCCCATACCCATCACTGTAACACACTGATGAACCCCACACCCCTAACTGTTACACTCTGATGAACCCCACACCCATCACTGTAATAATCTGATGAACCCCACACCCCCCACTTTAACATTCTGATGAACCCAACACCCCTCACTGTAACACTCTGATGAACCCCACACCCCTCACTGTAACACACTGATCAAACCCACACCCCTCACTGTAATACTCTGATTAACCCCACACCCCTCACTGTAACACTCTGATAAACCCCACACCCCTCACCTAATTCTCTGATGAACCCCACACCCCTCACTGTAACACACTGATATAATCCACACCCCTCACAGTAACACTCTGATTAACCCCACATCGCTCAGTGTAACACTCTGATTAACCCAACACCCCTCACTGTAATACTCTGATGAACCCCACACCCCTCACAGTAACACTCTGATGAAACCCACACCTCTCACTGTATCACTCTGATGAACCCCACACAGCTCACTGTAACACTCTGATGAACCCCACACCCCTCACTGTCGTACTCTGATGAACCCCAGACCCCAAACAGTAACACTCTGATGAACCCTCAACCCTCACTGTAACACTCTGAAGAACCCCACACCCATCACTGTAATACTCTGATGAACCCCACACCCCTCACTGTAATACTCTGATGAACCGCTCACCCCTCACTGTAATACTCTGATGAACCACACACCCATCAGTGTAATACTCTGATGAACCCAACACCCCTCAGTGGTACACTCTGATGATCCCCACACCCCTCACTGTTACACTCTGATGAACCCCACACCCATCACTGTAACACTCTGATGAACCCCACACCCCTCACTGTAACACACTGATCAAACCCACAACCCTCATTGTAATACTCTGATGAACCCCACACCCCTCACTGTAACACTCTGATAAACCCCACACCCCTCAACTAATTCTCTGATGAACCCCACACCCCTCACTGTAACACACTGATATACCGCACACCCTCACTGTAACACACTGATATACCCCACACCCCTCACTGTAACACTCTGATGAACCCCACACCCCTCACTGCTGTACTCTGATGAACCCCACACCCCACATGATAACACACTGATGAACCGCCCACCCCTCACTGTAACAATCTGATGTACCCCACACCCCTCACTGTAACACTCTGATGAACACCACACCCCTCACTGTAACACACTGATGAACACCTTCTCCCCTCACGTTAAAACACTGATATACCCCACACCCCTCACTGTAACACACTGATAAACCCCACACCCCTCACTGTAACACTCTGATATATCCCACACCCCTCACTGTAACACACTGATAAACCCCACACCCCTCACTGTAACACTCTGATATACCCCACACCCCTCACTGTAACACTCTGATGAACCCCACACCCCTCACTGTAATATTCTGATGAACCCCACACCCCTCACTGTAATACTCTGATGAACCTCACACCCCTCACTGTAACACTCTGATGAACCCCACACCCCTCACTGTAATATTCTGATGAACCCCACACCCCTCACTGTAATACTCTGATGAACCTCACACCCCTCACTGTAACACTCTGATGAACCCCACACCCCTCACTGTAATATTCTGATGAACCCCACACCCCTCACTGTAATACTCTGATGAACCTCACACCCCTCACTGTAATACTCTGATGAACCCTACACACCTCACTGTAATACTCTGATGAACCACACACCCCTCACTGTAACACTCTGATGAACCACACACCATCAGTGTAATACTCTGATGAACCCCACACCCCAGCTGTTACACTCTGATGAACCCCACACCCCTTACTGTTACACTCTGGTGAACCCCACACCCATCACTGTAACACACTGATGAACCCCACACCCCTAACTGTTACACTCTGATGAACCCCACACCCATCACTGTAATACTCTGATGAACCCCGCACACCACATTTTAACATTCTGATGAACCCAACACCCCTCACTGTAACACTCTGATGAACCCCACACCCTTCACTGTAACACACTGATCAAACCCACACCCCTCACTTTAATACTCTGATGAACCCCACACCCCTCACTGTAACACTCTGATAAACCCCACACCCCTCACCTAATTCTCTGATGAACCCCACACCCCTCACTGTAACACACTGATATACCGCACACACTCACTGTAACACACTGATATACCCCACACCCCTCACTGTAACACTCTGATATACCCCACACCCCTCACAGTAACACTCTGATTAAACCCACATCGCTCAGTGTAACACTTTGATTAACCCAACACCCCTCACTGTCATAATCTGATGAACCCCACACCCCTCACAGTAACACTCTGATGAACCCCACACCCCTCACTGTATTATTCTGATGTACCCCACACCCCTCACTGTAATACTCTGATGAACCCCACACCCCTCACTGTAACACTCTGATAAACCCCACACCCCTCACTGTTACATTCTGATGAACCCCACACCCATGACTGTAACACTCTGATGAACCTCACACCCCTCACTGTAATACTCTGATGAACCACACACCCCTCACTGTAACACTCTGATGAACCACACACCCATCAGTGTAATACTCTGATGAACGCCTCACCCCTCACTGTTACACTCCGATGAACCCCACACCCATCACTGTAACACTCTGATGAACCCCACACCCCTAACTTTTACACTCTGATGAACCCCACTCCCCTCACTGTTACACTCTGATGAACCCCACACCCATCACTGTAACACTCTGATGAACCCCACACCCCTAACTGTTACACTCTGATGAACACCACACCCATCACTGTAACACACTGATGAACCCCACACCCCTCACTGTAACACACTGATCAAACCCACAACCCTCACTGTAATACTCTGATGAACCCCACACCCCTCACTGTAAAACTCTGATAAACCCCACACCCCTCACCTAATTCTCTGATGAACCCCACACCCCTCACTGTAAAACACTGATATACCGCACACCCTCACTGTAACACACTGATATACCCCACACCACTCACTGTAACACTCTGATATACCCCACACCCCTCACTGTAACACTCTGATGAACCCCACACCTCTCACTGTATCACTCTGATGAACCCCACACCCCTCACTGTAACACTCTGATGAACCCCACACCCCTCACTGTCTTACTCTGATGAACCCCACACCCCTCACAGTAACTCTCTGATGAACCCCACACCCCTCACTGTAACACTCTGATGAACCCCATACCCCTCACTGCTGTACTCTGATGAACCCCACACCCCTCACTGTAACACACTGATGAACCGCACACCCCTCACTGTAACAATCTGATGTACCCCACACCCCTCACTGTAACACTCTGATGAACACCACACCCCTCACTGTAACACTCTGATGAACCCCACACCCCTCACTGTAACACACTGATCAAACCCACAACCCTCACTGTAATACTCTGATGAACCCCACACCCCTCACTGTAACACTCGGATAAACCCCACACCCCTCAGCTAATTCTCTGATGAACCCCACACCCCTCACTGTAAAACACTGATATACCGCACACCCTCACTGTAACACACTGATATACCCCACACCCCTCACTGTAACACTCTGATATACCCCACACCCCTCACTGTAACACTCTGATGAACCCCACACCTCTCACTGTATCACTCTGATGAACCCCACACCCCTCACTGTAACACTCTGATGAAACCCACACCCCTCACTGTCGTTCTCTGATGAACCCCACACCCCTCACAGTAACTCTCTGATGAACCCCACACCCCTCACTGTAACACTCTGATGAACCCCACACCACTCACTGCTGTACTCTGATGAACCCCACACCCCTCACTGTAACACACTTATATACCGCACACCCTCACTGTAACACACTGATATACCCCACACCCCTCAGTGTAACACTCTGATTAACCCAACACCCCTCACTATAATACTCTGATGAACCCCACACCCCTCACAGTAAGACTCTGATGAACCCCACACACCTCACTGTATCACTCTGATGAACCCCACACCCCTCACTGTAACACTCTGATGAACCCTACACCCCTCACTGTCGTACTCTGATGAACCCCACACCCCTCACAGTAACTCTCTAATGAACCCCACACCCCTCACTGGAACACTCTGATGAGCCCCACACCCCTCACTGCTGTCCTCTGATGAACCCCACACCCCTCACGATAACACACTGATGAACCGCACATCCCTCACTGTAACAATCTGATGTACCCCACACCCCTCACTGTAACACTCTGATGAACACCACACCCCTCACTGTAACACACTGATGAACACCTTCTCCCCTAACGTTAAAACACTGATATACCCCACACCCCTCACTGTAACACACTGATATATCCCACACACCTCACTGTAACACTCTGATAAACCCCACACCCCTCACTGTAACACTCTGATATATCCCACACCCCTCACTGTAACACACTGATTAGACCCACACCCCTCACTGTAATACTCTGATGAACCCCACACCCCTCACTGTAACACTCTGATAAACCCCACACCCCTCACCTAATTCTCTGACGAACCCCACACCCCTCACTGTAACACACTGATATACCGCACACACTCACTGTAACACACTGATATACCGCACACACCTCACTGTAACACTCTGATATACCCCACACCCCTCACAGTGACACTCTGATTAAACCCACTTCGCTCAGTGTAACACTCTGATTAACCCAACACCCCTCACTGTCATAATCTGATGAACCCCACACCCCTCACAGTAACACTCTGATAAACCCCACACCCCTCACTGTAATATTCTGATGCACCCCACACCCCTCACTGTAATACTCTGATGAACCCCACACCCCTCACTGTAACACTCTGATAAACACCACACCCCTCACTGTTACATTCTGATGAACCCCACACCCATGACTGTAATACTCTGATGAACCCCACACCCCTCACTGTAATACTCTGATGAATCACACACCCCTCACTGTAACACTCTGATGAACCACACAACCATCAGTGTAATACTCTGATGAACCCCACACCCCTCACTGTTACACTCCGATGAACCCCACACCCATCACTGTAACACTCTGCTGAACCCCACACCCCTAACATTTACACTCTGATGAACCCCACACCCCTCACTGTTACACTCTGATGAACCCCACACCCATCACTGTAACACTCTGATGAACCCCACACCCCTAACTGTTACACTCTGATGAACACCACACCCATCACTGTAACACTCTGATGAACCCCACACCCCTCAATGTAACACACTGATCAAACCCACAACCCTCACTGTAATACTCTGATAACCCCACACCCCTCACTGTAACACTCTGATAAACCCCACACCCCGCACCTAATTCTCTGATGAACCCCACACCCCTCACTGTAAAACACTGATATACCGCACACCCTCACTGTAACACACTGATATACCCCACACCCCTCACTGTAACACTCTGATATACCCCACACCCCTCACTGTAACACTCTGATGAACCCCACACCTCTCACTGTATCACTCTGATGAACCCCACTCCCCTCACTGTAACACTCTGATGAACCCCACACCCCTCACTGTCGTACTCTGATGAACCCCACACCCCTCACAGTAACTCTCTGATGAACCCCACACCCC